>NC_041381.1:264980060-264983216 GCF_002162155.2 Triticum dicoccoides | reverse complement strand
TAGGGAAGATGAAGCCAGGGACGAAGAGAGCGGCTAGGCGATGCCCTGGTCGCCCCTGCCAGGACCAGAGGGACGCGGCTCGGTAGGAGCGCCGCCAGAAAAGACGAAGATGGAGTCCACGATCCTGTCGGGGTCTAGCTGCAGGTGGCGGTGGTGGCTAGGTGAAGCACCCCCAACAAATCGCTCTGCCTGGGCCCAGCTACAGATGATGGTGCAGCTGGCGCCTAGCTAGTGATGATGGTGTTGCTAGTGTTTAGTCGGAGTCTGAGTCGCCGTCTTTAGACTTGAGGACCGGATGCCCGCCGCTGCCGTCTCTGCCATCAGTGTCCTCCTCGTTGCTGTCGCTCGAGAAGGAGCTTTCATCGTCGCTCGAGCTTTCCACCCAATACCCAAGACGAGCGCCTGAAGGCCCGGAGATCTTTATGGAGAACGTGTTGAACTCCGCCAGCTTGAAATGGAGAATGTGCCCCTCCACAAGGTAGTGTGCACGGGCAATGGTTTCCACCCACGCCTAAGGAGCTTGACGCGAGGAGCGGGGAACTCAATGCCCACACACGTGGTGCCGCTGCAACAGCCCCTCGCGCGCAGGAACAGCCTGAGTGGCTGATCGACCTTCGTCACCCTAACGAAGGGGTGAGTTAACCATAGGCCGCTGTGGGGAGGATGGCACAGCTCGACGATGAAGTCAACCATTGTGTCCCCGTGTGGCCTGCTGCCGATGATGGAGCAGTTGAAGGAGAGAACATGAGCACACCACTCTGTCCGCCTCGGCCACGGGCGCTGCATCGACCCCGACCTCCCCCTACGGAACTGCCTCGTGTGCTGGAACCAATCTCCGTGGTTGCGGCCGAATATAAAGCATGGTGTCGAGGAGAAGCTCTCGTCGTCGTGGTTGAAACATGAGCCCGAGATCTTCCTCTCGCCATGGTGGATGTAGAAGGAAAGGAAGAAGGGACGGTGGATGAGCATCGCTGCCCTCGCGCCCCTCCTTTTATAGCGGGGAGCATAGGGCATGGCTCTCCACTACCCGGGGCAACTGCCCACCCCACCAATCTGACTCCCTACACCCATGGCAGTCGCCATACTTCATCGAACGCCCAGTTCTGCCTATCTAGCATTCTGGCTCTTCTGATCAAAGCCCTACCACCACGACCGCCCTCCTCCACCAATCCAATGCCCCACGCCTAATCCGCGTCATGGGGAAGGGGGAAAAGTCGCGATAAAGGGAGGAGTGATGGCAGAAATGATAGTTACCCCGACTCAAGCACGGAGGCCCTAATGGCATCCTATGGGTGTGGGTGCCCCTAGTTTTTGATACGAACAACATGCATCATCCGAAGGGCCTGATCTAGATTAATGAAGAGCTGGGGTTTGGCCCAAATCCAGATTATTGAAGAAGCAGAAAAGATCTCAAACGCAACACCATCTCTAGCAAGGTCAATGTGTGAGTCTATACATTATTGGGCCTGACCCAACGATGCACGGTGGAACGTGCGATCTTGGCCCGGGGGCTCCTGTCGGTGCAACAAACATGGGTGTTTGCTGCCCTGACTTATGCACAGACGAGTTACAGATCCTTCGGGAATATCAAGATTCATATAGCAATAAGACCAGAGAAGCCACTCTTCGTGAGATCAAGGAGCGCATTTAAGAAGATCGAAGCTTGGGACAAAGTACAAAGATCCACAATGGAAGCAACCAACACCCGGCAAAAGTGAGCCGGCAAGTCACTGCCTGGCGAGCCCCTCAGGCCTAGACTTTCCACTGGTCGCTAGCATTCCACCTCTCTGGCCAGCTGGTCACTGATCACTGAGGTGTTGAGACTGCAGGTGATTAGGTAGAGGCTAGCCATACGCGCCAGCTCACTAGAAAGGAGGATTACCTTTTTTGACACCTGTCCTAATGGCGTGTCACGTTAATAAGAGGTAGGTGGATAAGCGGTGCATCACCCTTGCCAGGGTTCACCCTCCACACGACACCTACTAGTGCATTTAATGCACTTTTGTCCTAACTAGCAAAGTTAGGTATGATAGATCTCCATCAATATAATCACCCTGAAATGACTGTTCTGCCACTGTGGTTACCCCTTGAGCTATAAAAGGAGGGCCAAGGGGACGTTTATAGGGGTTCACAACCTTGCAACACACATGCATAAGCATTTGTGCAGCTGCTCCCTCCTAGTGACTTGCCGGAAGAAAGCGCTCCGTGTACTTTTCTTCCACATTCACCCAGTACATACAAGTAGGAGTAGGGTTTTATGCTTCTAAGCGGCCCGAACCTAGGCAAAAATTGTTGCGTCTCTTGTTGTGCTTTCCCTTCGCGCCAACCGGCCCCTGCCGAACCAGCAAAAGGGGTAGCCCTGCCCCATGAATCGCCGGCTCCACACCGAAAGAGGCATTCTAGGAACCAGGAGTACAAAGATCAGTATGTAATGATCCATCTATCTCATGGTAGTGACTGGACAAGATTCAATCTGAAACACAAAAAGTTTGCTACGGACCCGAGAAACATTAGACTTGGCTTAGCTACAGATGGATTCAGTGCGCCACATATAGCATGTAGCCAGTGCCTGTTATCCCTTAAAACATGCCACCAAATGTCTGCACCAAAGAATCAAACTACATGATGGCCTTGCTCATCGTAGGTCCAAAAAGTCCTAGAAAGGATTTTGGTTTATTCAAGGAGCCTCTTGTGTAGGAACTTCAAAAGCTATGGAGGGGTGTTCTCACTCGAGACCAATATAGCAGCCCACCAGCTGATTTCTTTCTACGTGTTGTTGTAATTTGGTGCATCCATAATTATTCGGCTTTGGGCACTATGTCAGGGCGAAAGACACATGGTTACAATGCATGTGTTCACTGTGACAAGAATCCATTGTCATACACAATACTTAGCAAGATCAATTACATTGGATACTGACATTTCCTTGCCAAGAACACGCCATGTCCTGGAAAATACCAAAGACCTGTGTTCGATGCAGCTCATGAAAACCGTGATGCGCCAAAGAGGCTGACCAGCAATGAGTTCTAGGAGGAATTACACAAGGTCAGGCATATTACACCAGGAAAGCATCCTGATAATTGTAGCAGGAAAAGGAAGTTTGTTAGGGCAGAAGAGAGATTATTGCTTAACCGTAGGTCCACTTTGTGGGACTTG
>NC_041381.1:264963471-264979825 GCF_002162155.2 Triticum dicoccoides | reverse complement strand
TTGCACAAAGTGCGGAGAACGTAGCACAACACGACAGAGATCACACGGGTAGTTTTACCCAGGTTTGGGCCGCCGCGAGGCAAAAAACCCTACTCCTGCTTTGGTGGATTGATGGGAGGCCTAGGTGGAGACGCATCGCTCTAGCCCGGCAGGGTTGCCTCGCAGCGAGAACAGCAGTGCGCGTATGAGTGTACAAGGGTCCGAAACCTTTCTATAATTGCAATGGCCCTCCTTTTGTAGATCAAGGGGTCACCACAATGGCAAATCAGTCATTTTGTACTGATTAGATAGCAAACAGTGCTATCATACCTAAATCTGTACACAAGATAGAGCGCATTAAACGCGCCACTTAGTATCACATCATGGCGTGCCCGGCATGGCAGCCACCTTCTTGGTTGTTTGTTTGACACGTCTCTGGGTGGGTGTCATCTGGAGGTGATTTCCTTCGGAAGTGGCTTCCATATGTCAAAAATAGCCACCTAGTCACTTGGGAGCTTGACACCGCACCGATCATGACTTGCATCGCTGTGAGGTTGTTGGCTTTCTGGGAACGGGGGTCCCCACACTTGCCTGCCTGCGGCCTGCAGCGTGGATCACCAGCAGCCCAGAACGGCCCGTCTTCATCAACAAATGTTCAAGACCCTCGCGAGGGGCCAAACCTCGTGGGGCGGACGACCCAAGGCCTCCTCAGGAGCGGTCTCACCATTCAGGCTCGCGAGGAGGCGGAGAGATCAAGGCGAGGTGATGTAGGGTGGAACCCTATAGCGTTGATCTTTCATGTTTGGAGTGGATCCTACGGGGAGACACGAAGAACGAGCGGAAGAACACGAGGAAATCACGGGGAAGAACGAGGGAAAACACTCAACCAACAAGGAATCGGTCACACAAGTGCTAGATCGAAGAACACAAAGAGATACACGAGATCCAAAGTCAACAAAGGTAAGGATACAAAGGTAACCGATCTTCTCCATGAGGAGGCCTTGAATCCACAAAGGGATCTTCCCACGAGGGGGTCTTGAATCCGATAGGATCTACTCCGAAGAGGCCGCGGTCTCTCACGAGGAGGAGATCCGATGGATGAGCGAGGCTCTATCTCTAACTTGAGCTAAATCAATGCTAAGTCCCAAAAGGAGGAGGAGGAGTCCTATTTATAGGCTAGGGGGTCGAAGGGGTACATGGGCTCCGCCCAACACGCGCACACAGGCGCTGGCCGGATGATCCGGGTCCGAAACCGGATGATCCGGGCTGGTCCGGATGGTCCGGGTGGAGGCCCGGATGATCCGGAGACTCGGCTGGTGGAGGCGCAGGGCCGGATGTCCGGCTGGCGGTCCGGACGTCCGGGCAGGGTCCGGATGATCCGGGACGGGGTCCGGATGATCCGGCTTCAGGGGGGAGGCTTCTATAGTCTTTGGTCGAATTAGCCGGATCGTTCGGATGGGGGTCCGGATCGTCCGAGCTCTGTCCGGATCATCCGGGCCGCCGTCCGGATCGTCCGGCCAGTCGGGTCCTTGGCATTTTTCATCTCCGTCTTCACGTATGTCTTCCGCTTCCGGTTCTCCTTGCTCCCTAGCTTCTTCACGGTGAAGTCCTTGGTACCTGAGTATGCATAGCCTTTCCGTTTGAGGTAGTAACCATGTCTCATATGCGGAAAGTGACGGTTCGAAGAGGAGTGAATTCACCTTGTGTCCAATGGCGTATGTTCGAGATCTCATCATATGTCCTCTTGGGGCTTGGAGAGTAGTCGGAGTGTACATGGGGATGAACGTGGGATGCTCCGCATCATCTCCCCCCCCCTTGTGAAAGATCCGACCTCGGATCGTGATCCTCATCACCATGGAAACGGTTGTCGAGGACGGACTTGTAGTTGGACGAAGTTGAAGGCATGGCGCAATCCAAGTATTCCAAGGTGTAGCCGGAGTGGTAAACATGCAAAAAGAGCAAACACAAGCAACACTCGGAAATGCAATGGTTAGCGCACACAAAGTGTCCATCATGTAAGAATGAGTCCGTGCGGCAAGATTGGTCATGACAAAACGCATGAAGCTTATCAAGATGATCTAGAATGAGATGCAAAGCATTCATGGGAGGAAATGCAATCATTGTGCACACAAATGTGTTGTAAATATGATCAATGCAACCACGGTGCAAAATGATGTCATAGTGAGACGGTTTATCAATAGCATGAATATGGCAATGGATGCTCAACATGTGTATGTTATCATGCAATTGATGGTGGACAATATGATCATTATGTATGAATATGCCATCAAGGAAGATCACAACAAATTTGCTAAGGAAATGCACAAGCTCATATATCATGGATGACATGGAAATACAAGATGCAACAAGGCAATCATAATGTGAGTCAATCCATGCATAGTGTGCAAACTTGTGGTGAGTATGATATGTCCATCGAGCATGACATGTATGAGCACAATCAATAAATATGGATGTGTTGGTGTACCAAAGCTCGATGTCGAGGCATGGGTGGAAGGCCAAAGGTGCATCCAATAAGTGCGAGCGCTCCTCAATGTGAAGGTCCATGTAGCCGATCTCCAATGTCGTGCCTCCGTTCACGAGATGTATCATGTAGACAACAAGAAGGAAACAACAATGAAAGAGTGACCCATCCAATATGCGTATTTGAGGATGGCTCAAAGAGAAGGAGTTCACCTTTAAGAGCGTCAGAAGGATGATGTAGTTGCGCATCTTGTATGCCTTCACATAACCAATATGCCGCATGATGGTACCGCCTTGTGAATCCTTCAAAATGAAAGAACATGGAAAACACTCAGAAAAACAAATGAGGTTAGCGGAAGTGCAAAACCTATCATTCGTGTGGTAAGATACCCAACAAGTGTATGCATCATGCTCATCATAAGAATGGACAAGGGAGCATTTCATAGTATGAAGGCTTATGATGTAAGAACAACCAAATACAAGAGGCTCAATCAAATAAGTATGCATCACAAGTGAAGTGTCCAAGTCTCCAAGATCAATAAGCATAGTATGGTTGCACTCAATACAAGGTGATATGAGAGATGCAACTAATGGAGACAAGAGGCAATGATTATGACAAATCAAGTGAGAGGCATGAGCATATATGTCATCAACCCAAGAAAGCAAGTGATAGTGGAACATGGGTGATGCAACCAAGCAAGCAATCATAGCAATCACGTCAAGCAAGCTAGTAGTGCGAAGATGCAACATACTAGAAGGAATCATGGCAAGCATGTCATGTGTGCAAATAGTGGGCATGAATAATGGACATGACATAGCACAAACATGAAAGCAAGATATGAGCAAAATATCATCAATGTATTGGCGAGAGACCATATGTGAATAGCAATGGGGCATCATGACTCTCCCAACACAACTATCAACAATAGCATGGGGCACATGATAAACATGGCAAAAGCAACAAGGATCTCCACCAAGCATGCAAATACACATAGAAGTATCATAATGGTGAATCATGGGTAGATGCAAGCAAGGGTCACAATTGCATGGAAAATGCATAGAAGCAAGTATAACATGCAAAGTGAACACGGGAAAATGAGCATAAGGTGACAAGTGGTAAATAGCCCATAGCCGTGTGAGAGCCAAGTAAAAGAGATGCGCGTAGTCCTTGCGCGAAGGGAACGGTTGTAAGGATAGTCCACGGGATCCCAAGTCATGGTTGCTCTCAAGAGCTCGTTTCGTCAACTCTTGGGATTGAGAGGTTGACGAGTATGCATGAGTACCTACACAAAACAAAGACAAAGAGAAAATTGTGTGTGCATGATATATGTACACATCATCCATCATGATGCGCACATGCATGTGTCGGTTAGCACAAAATAGCCAATGCTCAAATAAATGAGATGCGTGATATAGAAACATGTCATCCATCATGATAGGTTTGTTATTATGTAGCGCATAATGGAGACTCAAATTGTGTAATGCATCATGAGAAATATCTAGAGCATTGTTATTCATGGAATGCATAGGGTGCAAGCAATCATGGAAATCATGCAAAGTATGAAATGGATCAAGATCTCCTAATATGTATGAGGAAACTATGGGGGTCTCCTCCTGAGCATGAGTAGCAACATCACATGGAGAATATTGACAACATCCAAAACAATGCATATTAGAAACAATGTGATCATGGCATGACATAGTAGATGAATTGCACAAATCATGTAAAGGAAGCATGGCAATATCATCACAAGAGAAGCAAAAGCCAATGACCATCATCTCGTCATCTATGCCATAAGTGCAAATGGGATTGATTTCAATGGGGCATGCATAGTTACTATGTTGAGATTTTAGGGATGCAATATGGGATATCTCACTCATAGCATATGACAAGTTCAATGGATTGTCAAACATGAAGTGACCAATAGAATTTTCACATGATATCCTATGAAGCATAGCATCACAACTAGGCAACTCAACATGCTCATCATCATATTCATCATAAATAGGTAAGTCAAGGCATGAAGAAGTCTCACTAGCATGAAGCATGGGAATAGGTGGGTCAACATCATGCAAGCAATCAATCTCAAGAATGTCCACTAGTGGGACTAGAGAAGCACCATCACCTATGTTACCTTTGGAGCGTCGCTCATGTGTTGTAGGTGAGGTGTTGAAGATCAAGTCATGGTCATCTTCATCTTGATGGAACCATGTGGGGGGTGCATCATCATCCACCATGGCCATCGTCGTGTCCAAAGGGAGGACGTAGTCATCGTGAATCGGCGCGTCATCATATATGGGTCCTAGCACCAAAGAAGAAAACACAAGAGAGGTAGAGGTTAAGTTGTTAGAAAGCGAAATGGCCTCACATGCCGTGTCAACTACCTCACTCACTAAGTGTTGTGGCTCACTCACTCCCTCAAGGATGCTCTCATTCATGTGGTTGGTGGAGTCACTCAAATGGCGCTCAACCTCACATAGGATGTGTGGCATGCTCTCATGTGTGGGGCTAGTGGTGGTCACACTCATCCTCTCATAGGAAATGCTCTCAATGTCACGTATGGTGGAGTCACTCATGTCACCCATGTGGTGGTGGCTCTCCTCACATGGCACTTGGGGCATCCCTTCATATGTGGGTGTCGGAGATATGTTGGTGCAAATGTCTTCATGTGCGGTCGCGTAGCTTGACTCGGAGGAGGAGTCCAATGTGGGCGCCGTCTTCATGTTGTTGAAGAGGTTCGCGCTCGTCGCCGTGGTCGAAGGGGATGGCCCTTGCTCGACCTTCTTGTCGCCGTCTTGGTATTGGAGGTCCATATGATGTGGCACCTCATAGCTCGTCTCCATGACCGAAGGGAGTTTCCCATGCTCGGCCATCTTCCTTGAGGGGCTTCCGAAGATGGAAGTGTCGCCCTCGCTTGTAGGTGGTCGCCTTGGACTTGATGAAGTCGTTGTAGGCGTACTCGTGGGAAGTAGGCGAAGATTCCGTACGTCCAAAGGCGAAGATGCCTTGATAGCACTTGGCGAAGATGCCGAAGTGGTTGTTATAGCCGTAACACCGTCTTGGTGGTGATCGTCTCGCGGTCTTCTCTTGTGCTTATGAAGCTTGGACTTGGCGTGAAGTAGCGCTTATTGGGACTTGTGCATTTGCGCTTGTGGAGCATCTTCATGATGATGATGTCGTTGTCGTGCTTGAGCTCCTTGGCATTCGTCGTCGTTGTGCACATGATGCTTGGAGGTGACTTGCCCTTCATGACGATGTTGATCACGAACGTGATGGTGGTCGCCATGTATATGTTGACTTGGACGACTTGCGCTTGCATCTTGTTTGTGCTCCGAAGATGATCGACTTGGTCGCCGCCGCCTTGAAGATGACGAAGGGGAAGTAGACTTGATCAAGGCACTAATCTCCTCCATCCTTGCATCTTGCTCCTCTTTATGTGCGGCAAGCTTCTTGTCGAAGTAGTCCCTTCTCCTTGCTTCGGAGTGATGAATGTCGATGGAGATGTTCTCGATGCTCTCTCGCAATCTTGATTGTGTGCCTTGCACTTGTCGTTGTAGATCAAAGATAGACGCTTTGGTTATGTTGTTGTTCACGCCGTCGTTGTTGTCGAGGACCGGAGAGGAAATGCCTTGCCTATCCATCACAAGACTCGAGCAAATATGAGTGGGATAAAGAGAAGAACTTATACCAATGTACCTTGACCGATGTTGACAATGAATCAAGTTCACTCAAATGCGTACAATGAAATAGCACTATTGGTACCAATCCTTGTCGGTTCTCACACCTACACAAGTAAAGCTTATAGTGGAGCTCGGTGAGGATAGTGGCACAAAAAATTAATGCAAAATGTTAGCAAGAGTCAATAATGTTGAAAAAGATTCACAAATTCGCAAGTGAAACAAATGGACCAATAACAATATGGAAGGCACACGGAAACGCACACACGGATAGATAAATGGGGTCGTGCAACCAAGGAATGAGCACAAAATGTGGAATCCACGGAAAACGCTCGTGTTGCACAACTCAAGAGAGACGCTAGCACGATTGCTCAATAGGCGGATACGACACTTGTGCACAACCTATAAGATGCAAAATGGATAAACTTCTATCCCAAGTATGCTATGTATGTATGGTTCCTGGTGTTTCTCTCAAGATGATCCAAGATGATCGGATATGACAATCTTATATGCAATGTGGTATGATGCTATGGCACTTGCTTACAAGCTTCTTTGCTCTCTTTCTCTTTTGCTTAAAAGCTTTATTTATTTTCTTTTTTTTTCTATGGCCACTTTGCACAATGCACAAACCAAGATAGCAATTGTGTATATGCGGGAACAAACTTGTGACACAAGATATGATAGCAATATATGCACCACGATCATATGGTATGTATGCTTATGGGAAGTATAATCACTAATGTGCACAAGTAACGTTGCCGGTAATACTCAAATGGCTAGTCTCGATAGGCAAGTAACGCAAAAGTAAGGCTAGGGGTTAACAATGCAATAGCAAGGGAATATACAATGGAGGGATACCACGATACCAAGATGATATGGAGGTTACCGTCCGGCGATGATGAGTAGCGGTGTTCTTGATGTAGATACCAAGATGATGGAGTCTCGTCCCTAAGTAGCCAAAACACCTTAGGAAACGGAAAAACCGCGAACTCAAAATCTCACACGTCAAATGTCAAAATGGTGGTAGCGGAAATGCGGTGGTGGTGTTGCACTAGGCAATGCGGAAGTGGAATGATGGGCTATACACGAGTCGGTGCCTTCCCTAAGTAGCCGAAACAGCTTAGGAGACACAAGCCACAACTCAAACAAGCTCAAACAAAATTGGGTTAGGTTGGGTTGGTGAAAGTGTATGATGGGCAAGGTTATGTGGAAGTGGTGGTGGTGATTGATGAAGAAGTAATCGTCCCTAAGTAGCCGAAACACCTTCGGAGACTCTACTCACAACTCATACAACCACATATGCAATGGGGAACAAAATGGGTTAGATTGCGGAAGTCGGTGGTGGCTATGCGGATGATATGGTGGAAGCCCTAGGCAAAGATGCCAAAATCCCGAAAATTTTATGGTGTGAAATGGTGTTGGTCGTATTTTTGTGGGAAGGGGGATGTCAATAGCTTCAAAACGAGCTAAAGAACGTCAAAAACGGACTCCGGATGAATTAGTTATGACCAAAACAAAATTTCAGCCGTGTCAGTTTCAGGGTTAACCGGACATCCGGGAGGAGGTCCGGATGATCCGGGCTAGGTCCGGATGATCCGGGTGTACATCCGGATGATCCGGGTTCGTCAGCTCCGGTTCTGTTTTCTGGGTGCATGGGGTATCCGGACGCCCGGGAGAGGGTCCAGCTGATCCGGGAGATGTCCGAATGATCCGGGAGAAGGTCCGGATGATCCGGGCAGGTCAAACTGCTCGGGATTTCCTCTCGGGGACGAATTTTTGGGCGGAAATGGATGATTTTCGGGGCAAAATTTGATGGATTTCGTGGATGGAAGGTGGGGAAACTTTGGGAAATGCTAGATCCATTTGAAACCAAGCAAATCCACGGATCAAAATCAACAACACATCATCAAACCAACAAATCACAAAAAAATTTGGGGCTATTTTTGGTGGGGATTTTCGGATTTAGGACGAAAACAACAAAATGAAGCTAGAAAAAGAGGTAGGGGCTCCAAAAACGTGATCAACGTGGCTTTGATACCATAATGATGTAGGGTGGAACCCTATAGCGTCGATCTTTCATGTTTGGAGTGGATCCTATGGGGAGACACGAAGGACGAGCGGAAGAACACGAGGAAATCACGAGGAGGAACGAGGGAAAACACTCAACCAACAAGGAATCGGTCACACAAGTGCTAGATCGAAGAACACAAAGAGATACACGAGATCCAAAGTCAACAAAGGAAAGGATACAAAGGTAACCGATCTTCTCCGTGAGGAGGCCTTGAATCCACAAAGGGATCTTCCCACGAGGGGGTCTTGAATCCGATAGGATCTACTCCGAAGAGGCCGCGGTCTCTCACGAGGAGGATATCCGATGGATGAGCGAGGCTCTATCTCTAACTTGAGCTAAATCAACGCTATGTCCCAAAAGGAGGAGGAGGAGTCCTATTTATAGGCTAGGGGGTCGAAGGGGTACACAGGCTCAGCCCAACACGCGCATACAGGGGCTGGCCGGATGATCCGGGTCCGAAGCCGGATGATCCGGGCTGGTCCGGATGGTCCGGGTGGAGGCCCGGATGATCCGGAGACTCGGCTGGTGGAGGCGCAGGGCCGGATGTCCGGCTGGCGGTCCGGACGTCCGGGCAGGGTCCGGATGATCCGGGACGGGGTCCGGATGATCCGGCTTCAGGGGGGAGGCTTCTGTAGTCTTCGGTCGAATTAGCCGGATCGTCCGGATGAGGGTCCGGATCGTCCGGGCTCTGTCCAGATCATCCGGGCCGCCGGCCGGATCGTCCGGCCAGTCGGGTCCTTGGCATTTTTCCTCTCCGTCTTCACGTATGTCTTCCGCTTCCGGTTCTCCTTGCTCCCTAGCTTCTCCACAGTGAAGTCCTTGGTACCTGAGTATGCATAGTGTTTCCGTTTGAGGTAGTAACCATGTCTCATATGCGGAAAGTGACGGTTCGAAGAGGAGTGAATTCACCTTGTGTCCAATGGCGTATGTTCGAGGTCTCATCATATGTCCTCTTGGGGCTTGGAGAGTAGTCGTAGTGTACATGGGGATGAACGTGGGATGCTCCTGTCACATCCCTAGCTTCTGGTGCTGCCTAGTGTTTGCATCATGTTTAAATTTTGAAACTTGAACTGAGGAAATTTGGAAGCCTCAAAAACTTAAATAAAAGAAGGGCAAAAACCCTAAAATCTCATTCATTGTTCCAAAATGCTCTTCTTAAATGTTTGATAATTTTTGGCAAGGGTTCTGGTCCCAACCAAAATATTGAACATTTTTAAGGATTTATTTTTGGGACTTTGAATTTAAATCATTAGCTATTTGAATTTGAATTATATTCATATAATTAGAATATAATTTCAAATACCCCTGAAATATTTTATGAGCTTTTGGAAAAGTCCATCTAGCAAAATAAAAATATTCAGAGGAGTTTTTGGCATTGTTTGAATTTGTTTAAATTCAAAACAATGGCAAAAGATATTAATAAAAGAAAACAGAACAATAAAACAGAGCAGAGAGCACTTACCTGGCGCCAGCAACCGGCCCAGCTCCTGTGCTGGCAGCCCACCGGTGCGGCCCAGCCCACCAGGCATCCCCCCTGTCGTCTTCCCCGCGCCAGTAGGCAGCGCGAGTGGCCGACGGGCGCCGACGCTGCCTCGGCCACCTCCTGCTTCCCCGGCCACCTCCTGCTTCCACCGCGACGCCACGGCCCTTCTAGCATCGCCACGCAGCCCCTGGCTCCCTCTCTCACTCTCCTCGCTCCTCCCCCCCTCCTCTGTTTCTCGCACGCAGCCACCGAGCGGAGCTCGTCGCCGCCGTCCACTGCCACCACGGCCACCGGGCCTCCCTCGCTTCCCCGACTAGCCCACAAGCTCCGCCACTCCATCCTCGACCCACCTCACCGAGCCACGCCCCTCCAGAAGCCCCCGAAGCGCCGCCCCGACGTTTTTCCCCTCCTCGGACCCGCCGGTCGCCGTCGCCCGATTCGTCGGCTCCGGACCGTCCCCGGCCTCGTCTCCGCCTCGAATGGATCCGCTGTGAGCCTCCGCTGCTTCTCCTGTGCTCACCCCCTCCGTTCTCGCCCCCTAGCCCCATCTCCCACCGCGGTCGAGAGCTTCTCGCCGCCGGCCATGGTGTGGCCGTGGCCACAGCCACCGCAGCTCGTTCTCGAGCCCACCGTCGTGCTCACCACAGTCCTAGGAGCACATAGCACTCACCAACGCCTCCCCTGGCGCCCTGCATCGCCTAACCCGTCGTTGCCGTAGCTCCGGCCGCCGCCTAAGTGGTCGCCGCCGTCGACCCCAGCCTCCCTGTGCCCAGTTGTGTGCGCCCCTAGATGCGCGGGAGCACGGGCTCCCTCTCGGTGCCCTCAGCGCGACCAGCCGCGGGCTGTAGCGCCGTCCCGAGCAACTCCGCCGAGGTCTCGCCGTCGCCGTGGTCGCCGGCGTCACTTGCTGACGTGGCTGGCATAATTAGCCACTAAGCACCGCACCGTGTCACTGACACCTAGGCCCCACGAACTAATTAACCCCAGTTTAATATCTGTTTAGGATTAACTAAACCAGAGCGGCCCCACGCGTTAGTTTTGACCAAGCTGGCGTGGCTGTTGACCGGGCCCACACGTCAGCGGCACTAACCAGCTCCAGTCACTGACCAGTGGACCCCACTGGTCAGGTTTGACCAGCAGCAGCGTCTGTTGACCTGCTGACGTCATAGTGACGCAATGCTGATGCAATAACTAATTTCTGGATTTATTTTTATTTAGAGAAATTCCAGAAATTGTTGCAAACTTCTAAAAATCATAGAAAATCAACCGTAGCTCCAAATCAAACAAGTTATATATGAAAAATTATCAGAAAAATTCAAGGAATCCATCTGTACCATTTTCATGCATGTTAGAACAACTTATAGCTGCTGTATAGCACAAATCAAATAAAGGGCATTTAAATAACCATATATGGAGTTGGAATTTGAATCATGTATTCAAACCAACTTCATTTAAATCATAGCTAGGTGCATTAGCCCAAAACACATTCATATTGACATGTCATAGCATGCATCATATTGTGCATTGCATTGATCGTGTTTCTTCTGTGTTTGCCCGTGTTGTTCCCCCTCGATAGACGTTGTACCGATGATGTGATCGTTGACACTGATGAAGACTCAATGCTATCTTCAGAAGTGCCAGGCAAGCAAAACCCCCTTGTTCATTCCGATACAATCCTACTCTCTCGCTCCTGCTCTCTTTTACTGCATTAGGACAACAACGATTCATCTGTTACTTGTTGCGGTAGCTGAACCCCATTATCCTTTGCATGACCTGTCATTGCCACAGTAAATAGATGAAACCCACTAGCATGAGTAGGAGTTGTTTGAGCCCTGTTGTGCCTACTCATTCATGCTTGTTTGTCATGCCTGCTACTGCTTAGAGTTGAGTCAGGTCTGATTCATCGGGGATGAATCAGAGGAGTCCTGCAAGCCCAGTGCTACAGCCTGGATTCACTCGCTGATGACCGACACGTTCGATGCTGGGTCATGGATGCCTGTCCCTGTAAGTTTGTGCCACTTTGGGTTTACGACTAGCCATGTCAGCCCGGGCTCCTTATCATATGGATGCTAGCGACACTGTCATATACGTGTGCCAAAAGGCGCAAACGGTCCCGGGCAAAGGTAAGGCGACACCCGTGGAAATACCGTGCGTGAGGCCGCAAAGTGATATGAGGTGTTACATGCTAGATCGATGTGGCATTGAGTCGGGGTCCTGACAGCGTTGGTATCAGAGCTTGACTGCCTGTAGGATTACCAAGCCAAACTGGTCGAAGTTGAGTCTAGAAATTCTTTAGTTATATAAGGGAATTGATTGTGGGATGGAACGTAAGGCTCTTTTTACTCCTTATACCTTATGTCTTCTGATCTGAGTCATCTTATCTTTCCTGCGGGGATTAAGAACTAGGCTATCTCCTCTTTCTATCAGGATCACGTGTTACTAATCCGTAGACTTACAAGATTGTTGGATTTAAGCTTGAGTTCAGTTCCTACGACTTCTGTATGTTAACAGTTGATCTCCAAACCTTGGTATTATGATGATCAAGTGGTTATGCCACCATTTTGTAGCATGTCTCAAATCTTTTCGAGCATTTACAGCCGTTATGCTGTCCAAGTAATCCCAGGTTTCTAAACAATCTGATGCATTTGCAAATCCGTTCTTCCCATTCCCGATGTCCTTTTGGTCAGATTAATCACACAAATTAGTGAGTTGAGGTACTTTATTGCCTCGACAAATATGTTGGAATAATTATTATGACCCTAGGTGTCTCAGGGGATCATCTAGTAGTCTAGCCATGTTTTGTGTCCCAGTGTGATGATTCTGGCTTTTATTCTCGAAAGCATCCCATGATGCCACTTAGTAGTAGGTATTCTACTCCTTGGGTTTTGAACCCGAGATTCACCCTACTTACTTCATGTTGATAGTAATTGCTAGCTCCTTTAGGTTATTAGTAACCTTTGCGATAGTCCTCGAGGTTCGTGGTACATCCTTCTTCCAATTACCATGAACCATTCTTGGCAGGAGTTCTTCTGAACCAAAAGATGACAACAAGAGTGCTCTCGATGAGTTCTCCATGCTATATTGTGACTCTGCCAGCTCAACCTTTCTGCATGGGTTATCCGGAAGAATTATGTTGAACTTGGTTCGACATACTAATCTATGCATCCACAACTCAGAAAGTTATATGTTCCTTTGAGTTGTCCCTCTTTAGTTGTCTACCGACCTTCGTCTATCAATTGATAGTCAAGAGTATGTGTGCGTTCGTTTATCGATGCCTATTACTCTTGTGGTCCGTCAAGTCATTCTATCGCGGAATGACTAGGAGAAACAAACTCCAGTACCTCATCCATATCTAGGATTGGGTCAAAGTAGTTGTATTCCGCAGATCAAATGCCAATCCAGCCTTTGGTTATGTTCTACCTTGGAGTATTACCCCCTTTATGTCAGAATTGTCATGAGAACTGCACCAACTCTCATGAATTTTGACGTAGTGATACTTCTCACCATCATTAGTCATTCCTCGGCCCTCGTGTTGATGCAACCGGGATACCGACAAATGAATTGTGATGTGTGAAATCAATACTCCCAGCAACCTCGTTGCTTGGTAGTTAAAGGATAATAATTTCATTCTTAGCATGTTGGTTTTTGAATCATCCTTCTAAGACTGATCGAGCTACCTAGTCCTTATTTCGGTGCACCCTTCGATTGATGAGTTAGGATCTTGTCAAGTCCTCACTCATTTGATCATATCGTCTTGCCCTCAAAAGCGAGATTGTTCTCGAGCTTAGTAACATACCGGTGGTTCGTGATTTTCCGAATATCTTCTCGAAAGTATCACCAGGTTGTCACCTGACTGTTATGTTGAGCTCGTGATCAAGTTGGTTTATCATGTAAACCACCCTTTCTCCAAGAATCTGTGTTGGATACCCCTGAGCTAGTTTGTTAAGCCAAGCAACAACTTGGAGAGTTGGAAGATAAAAGCTTACCTGACTTAGTTCATTTCAAAGGGATACCCTTTGTTTGTGTGCGTTGAAGAAAATTGATATTTCATCGACTGACCCTCGTGATCAGTTAATGGACCTATCATCTTGTCCAACCTTTGATTTGGGTGTGGGCTATCCTCAAATCAAGTCAGAACCAACGATGTTCGTAATGTTGTCTTACTCGTGGGTTTTCCTCGAGCATACACCATTATATTCTTTGGTCTGACCAATGCTATCACCGTGTCCACTTAACTATGGAATTTCTCTTAAAAGGAAATCTGGATGAATTGTTGTTGAGCCCATCGACAACATCCTTGTCTTCTCCATAATTTTGCTGAACATTAAGCTAGTGTTGGAAACTTTTGAAAGCAATTGTTCATGCTAGCTCATGAAGCATATGTTAGGATGTAAGAAGTGACTTCCTCTAGTTCATGTGCATTTGATGCAAGTTGCCGCCGTGGATTCGAGAAATTCAATGTTATTTCCTTTGGAATCATCCCAAATCAGTCATGCATACGTGCGAAGTATTCTGTGGTCTGGAGACTTGCAACCTCCATTCTATATGTGTCCTTAGCACACCAAGCCACTGATTGATTTGTTCAAGGTTAATAAGTTCTAAGTGCCAGTCCCGAAGGTACCAGACGGATTTGTACAAAACTTCAATATCCTCGCTGATGGTTTCCCCACCGGAACTCGGTAGTGTTTAATTATAACACTACCACGTGGCCATGCTTGTCCGGGACAACGTGTTCACTTGTTTGTAGCAGAACCAGCTCATGTTTTGGAGCTTACTATCGTAGTTCATTCCCCGATAATCTCGCAACGTCATCTCGTCGATTTGTGTTGCAAACATTCGTTTTTCTTCCTAGACTCGATGAGTCTGGAATATCCTGACACCAACCAGATCTGAATCTCAGGCAGATATGATGGTTGGAACATTTCCCAAGAACTATAATACTGGTCCCTCGATAACTGGTAAAGTGGATGTCATGGCCAACACACCCAACCGGAAGACCTATTATTGTAGTATCTTGATTGAAGAAGTTGGCCACCTCCCCATAGGGATTTCGTAGGATTTACTCCCTAGTTGCCCCTATGGATTTCTGTGTTCCGAAATCTGACCTTTTTACTTGATGTTCTAGATATCAAACCATATCTATGAATGGGTTACACTAGCACATCAAGGAGAACATTAGAAGCGGAGTGCTAAATGTCTCTCGGTCGATCATCCAGATTTCGTTCCCTTGGCCTCGCTAAGGTGAAATCTGAGAAAGTGTTATCCTCCTTTGCATCTGCATCGTCCATCGCTATTCATCATGGTAGTATGTTGTGTTGTCAGCACCCTTGACACGGATGTTGATAAAACCTTGATGATTGTGGAAATGCTCAAGTTCTTGAGAGCACGCACAAGCGCTAGGTGTTATCATCGACACTAACTGGGATGCTCTCAGTTTCCTCGGCAATGCTATGACCTTTCAAACATTGAATTCACTCTCTATTGTTGGGTTCTTCCCCAGTTACCAGAATCATTCCCAGCATTTGCATTTTGTTCCCAGCTTGCACCGCCAATGTGCCATTCTACCACGGGTCTCTTCCATTTCCGGTGGTAAGCAAAAATCATCCATTATGTTGTCTTCAACAAGGTAATCCACATCATCCAAGTCCGAGTATGCCATTCTACCGACCCCCTCCAAACGATCGCTCGAGAATTGCCTTAGGCTGGTTTAAAGAGTCTCAATGATCTCTGAATCAAAGGTAATTCTTTTTGCCACTTAAGGGGATATATCTACGAGTCACCATCCCTAAGGTGTCTCGTTGTGGTATCATGGCAACTCAACTCCTCGCTACGATGACAATGGTTCACCACCCTCTTAGGTGTGGAATTGTTGTCTACCTAGTGAACCCTTGTCATCTGCTTCACTCCATTCCTATGGGTGTGTGCTTCGTCTCTCAGCTCGAGAGATGTTGCTATGTCTCATTCCGTGGGTTAATCCTTAGTTGTTCGACCTTCGAGAAGAACAATTCTTTTAGGGTCTTTCCTTCCTCTCGTTGTCATGATAGTTGGAGTTCTCAGAGCAAGACTTCGAGACAAGATGATGATCGAATCAAGGTTCTTATGAAGTGCAACCTGGATCATGAAGATTGTTCTAGTTTGCGTTCCCCCTTCACCTTACCCTACACTTGAATCTCGGGACGAGATTTTTGTTTAGAGGGGGTGAGTTGTCACATCCCTAGCTTCTGGTGCTGCCTAGTGTTTGCATCATCTTTAAATTTTGAAACTTGAACTGAGGAAATTTGGAAGCCTCAAAAACTTAAATAAAAGAAGGGCAAAAACCCTAAAATCTCATTCATTGTTCCAAAATGCTCTTCTTAAATGTTTGATAATTTTTGGCAAGGGTTCTGGTCCCAACCAAAATATTGAACATTTTTAAGGATTTATTTTTGGGACTTTGAATTTAAATCATTAGCTATTTGAATTTGAATTATATTCATATAATTAGAATATAATTTCAAATACCCCTGAAATATTTTATGAGCTTTTGGAAAAGTCCATCTAGCAAAATAAAAATATTCAGAGGAGTTTTTGGCATTGTTTGAATTTGTTTAAATTCAAAACAATGGCAAAAGATATTAATAAAAGAAAACAGAACAATAAAACAGAGCAGAGAGCACTTACCT
>NC_041381.1:264906313-264963175 GCF_002162155.2 Triticum dicoccoides | reverse complement strand
CTTCTAGCATCGCCACGCAGCCCCTGGCTCCCTCTCTCACTCTCCTCGCTCCTCCCCCCCTCCTCTGTTTCTCGCACGCAGCCACCGAGCGGAGCTCGTCGCCGCCGTCCACTGCCACCACGGCCACCGGGCCTCCCTCGCTTCCCCGACTAGCCCACAAGCTCCGCCACTCCGTCCTCGACCCACCTCACTGAGCCACGCCCCTCCAGAAGCCCCCGAAGCGCCGCCCCGACGTTTTTCCCCTCCTCGGACCCGCCGGTCGCCGTCGCCCGATTCGTCGGCTCCGGACCGTCCCCGGCCTCGTCTCCGCCTCGAATGGATCCGCTGTGAGCCTCCGCTGCTTCTCCTATGCTCGCCCCCTCCGTTCTCGCCCCCTAGCCCCATCTCCCACCGCGGCCGAGAGCTTCTCGCCGCCGGCCATGGTGTGGTCGTGGCCACAGCCACCGTAGCTCGTTCTCGAGCCCACTGTCGTGCTCACCACAGTCCCAGGAGCACTTAGCACTCACCAACGCCTCCCCTGGTGCCCTGCATCGCCTAACCCGTCGTTGCCGTAGCTCCGGCCGCCGCCTAAGTGGTCGCCACCGTCGACCCCGGCCTCCCTATGCCCAGCTGTGTGCGCCCCTAGATGCGCGGGAGCACGGGCTCCCTCTCGGTGCCCTCAGCGCGACCAGCCGCGGGCTGTAGCGCCGTCCCGAGCAACTCCGGCGAGGTCTCGCCGTCGCCGTGGTCGCCGGCATCACTTGCTGATGTGGCTGGCTTAATTAGCCACTAAACACCGCACCGTGTCACTGACATCTAGGCCCCATGCCCTAATTAACCCCAGCTTAATATCTGTTTAGGATTAACTAAACCTGAGCGGCCCCACGCGTCAGTTTTGACCAAGCTGATGTGGCCGTTGACCGGGCCCACACGTCAGCGGCACTAACCAGCTCCAGTCACTGACCAGTGGACCCCACTGGTCAGGTTTGACCAGCAGCAGCGTCTGTTGACCTGCTGACGTCATAGTGACGCAATGCTGATGCAATAACTAATTTCTGGATTTATTTTTATTTAGAAATTCCAGAAATTGTTGCAAACTTCTAAAAATCATAGAAAATCAACCGTAGCTCCAAATCAAACAAGTTATATATGAAAAATTATCAGAAAAATTCAAGGAATCCATCTGTACCATTTTCATGCATGTTAGAACAACTTATAGCTGCTGTATAGCACAAATCAAATAAAGGGCATTTAAATAACCATATATGGAGTTGGAATTTGAATCATGTATTCAAACCAACTTCATTTAAATCATAGCTAGGTGCATTAGCCCAAAACACATTCATATTGACATGTCATAGCATGCATCATATTGTGCATTGCATTGATCGTGTTTCTTCTGTGTTTGCCGATGTTGTTCCCCCTCGATAGACGTTGTACCGATGATGTGATCGTTGACACTGATGAAGACTCAATGCTATCTTCAGAAGTGCCAGGCAAGCAAAACCCCCTTGTTCATTCCGATACAATCCTACTCTCTCGCTCCTGCTCTCTTTTACTGCATTAGGACAACAACGATTCATCTGTTACTTGTTGCGGTAGCTGAACCCCTTTATCCTTTTCATGACCTGTCATTGCCACAGTAAATAGATGAAACCCACTAGCATGAGTAGGAGTTGTTTGAGCCCTGTTGTGCCTACTCATTCATGCTTGTTTGTCATGCCTGCTACTGCTTAGAGTTGAGTCAGGTCTGATTCATCGGGGATGAATCAGAGGTGTGTGAACATGTCCTACTGTGTGTGAGCTAAGTGTGTGAACACGATTTGGTAAAGGTAGCGGTGAGAGGCCATGTAGGAGTACATGGTGGGTTGTCTCATTGCAGCCGTCCTCAGGAACTGAGTTGTGTGTTTGTGATCCATGATTCAGCTACTACCACGCATTGGGCCCGAAACCAATGGACCCTCTCGGCTTCTTGATCACCCTTGTCCTCTGTCCAGGAGTTGCAAGTAGTTTCTGGTGTTTGTAGTATGCTGGAGGCCGTGGGCAGCGCTGACCGGAGGGGTGGGCTGTGATGCGGTAGGCACGTGGCCGGGTATACCGGGCGCCCGTTTGGTGTCACGGAACCCTGTTCACATCGTTTGGGGCTGTGAGCGAAACTCCGGCCGGATCTCCTCATGGATGGAACCAGAATAGGCGATAAACCTAGACTAGAGACTTGAGTGTTTAGGTAGGCCGTGGCCGACACCCACGTTGGGCTTCCGCTTGAAGGTTGCCGAGTACATGTCGTGTAAACGGCGGTAAGTGGTGAGAGCGTGTGTGAAGAAGTACACCCCTGCAGGGTTAACATCATCTATTGGAATAGCCGTGTCCGCGGAAAAGGACTTCTGGGTTGCCTGTACAGTTCATAGACAAGTGAAAGTGGATACTTTAAAATACGCAAGATAAGCGTGAGTGCTATGGATGGCGTTCTCATAGGGAGACGGGAGCGGAACCATAGTGGTGTATTGATATGGTGAATATGTGGACTCGTGTGCGCCACCTCAAAAAGAGTTGCTTGCAGTCGTAGTTTAGGTTAGCCACCGAGTCAAAGCTGGCTTGCTGCAGTTAAACCCCACCATCCCCTTTGTTGATAATGATGCATATGTAGTTAGTTCTGATGGAAGTCTTGCTGGGTACATTTGTACTCACGTTTGCCTATTTTATGTTTTTGCAGAGAGACTTCGGTCTCGCTAGTAGTTCCGTGTGGGCTTCGACGTTTAGCTTGTTACCTCAGCTACGATCTTGTGCCCTCGGCAGGATCTGGTAGATAGTCAGGCTTCTCAGCCTTTTTCATTTATAGATGTCTGTACTCAGACATGATAGCTTCCGCTTGTGCTTTTATTTGTATGCTCTGAATGTTGGGTCATGAGACTCATGTTTGTAATATCTCGCTCCTCAGAGCCTATTGAATAAATACTTGAGTTGTAGAGTCATGTTGTGATGCCATGTTGTATTTGCACATATCGAGCATATTGTGTGTATGTTATTGAAATGCTTGGTATGTGTGGGATCTGACTATCTAGTTGTTTATCTTTAGTAGCCTCTCTTACCGGGAAATGTCTCCTAGTGCTTCCACTGAGCCATGGTAGCTTGCTACTGCTCCGGAACACTTAGGCTGGCCGGCATGTGTCCTTCTTCGTTCCTGTGTCTGTCCCTTCGGGGAAATGTCACGCGATGAATACCGGAGTCCTGTTAGCCCGCTACAGCCCGGTTCACCGGAGTCCTGCTAGCCCAGTGCTACAGCCTGGATTCACTCGCTGATGACCGACACGTTCGATGCTGGGTCATGGATGCCTGTCCCTGTAAGTTTGTGCCAGTTTGGGTTTATGACTAGCCATGTCAGCCCGGGCTCCTTATCATATGGATGCTAGCAACACTATCATATACGTGTGCCAAAAGGCACAAACGGTCCCGGGCAAAGGTAAGGCGACACCCGTGGAAATACCGTGCGTGAGGCCGCAAAGTGATATGAGGTGTTACATGCTAGATCGATGTGGCATTGAGTCGGGGTCCTGACAGCTCCGCATCATGAGGGGTACCTCATGAGGTGCTCGTGACGCAAGCCATGACAATCAAGACCAGGCGGGCGCCAGGCGGGCGCCAGCCTACGTAGTGTCCTTGTTTCCTCTTTGGTGCAAAGGGGGCAAGCGCGGGAGCGGAGTACCGAGGCATCAAGCAAAGGTTTCCATATCAGTGCAACAAGACCAAGACCAGCAGGACGATAGGATGGAGGTCACCGTGGAGCCCAAGACGGCGTCATCACCATCACCTTTGGCAGTCAAAGACCACCTTTAGTCAGGATAGCTTGTACTACCTGTCCCCTTTCAAAATGGTCGGTGTTTCCTCCCTTCCCACTCACTATTTGGGAAGAGGACCAGGGCCTCTATAAATAGAAATAGCCACCATAGTAGGAAGGCATCTCATCTGGAATCAGACCGAGACCTAACTCGTCCACACATCACCACAAGAACACCTATCGCGAGGCTGTTCTTCCTCTGTATTGTTCAACATTAGCCCAAGAGGCAATCCACCACACCACACACTGGGTTAGGGTATTACACCACAACGGTGTCCCGCATCAGTATAAACCTCGTGTCTCTTGTGTTGTTCATCGTGCTAGCTTAGAATCGTGGTGAGGTCGTTGGTGTGTTTCGGTAGGGAGAAGATCTTCGTGCGCACCCCAGAGTTCGAACTTTAAGGGTTTTGCTGGAACCCGATGTCCGACATTTGGCGTGCCAGGAAGGGGTGTGCCGGAATCTTCTTTCCGCTGATCTACATTCCGTCGCTTCGTCACATCCATGGCAGATGCTCGCCGAGCCCGAGCCGAGCGCTGGACTGCTCTCGCCGCCTACATCACCCTGACGGCTCCCGTCGGCGGGCCTCCTCGCCGTTCTCTGTCGCCTACCACCAACGCCGCCACCGGCCCGGTGGGGAACGAGCAGCAAGTATCTTCGCTGCACCCCTCGGTGTGGCGGGAAGGTTGCACCGCCACTCCGTCGTTGACCCCAGCTGGTTCATTGTCTCTCGCTCGTCGCGCCCCCACAGACGCACATACCGTGTTGCTCCTGGCACGTGAGCTCCTACACTACCTCCCCATCGACGATCTCTACAAAGAATGGCTCGTCCGCATCACCGAGCTCGTCAGCGCCGCAGCGGGCTCTCCCGCATCGTCCCTCTCGCTGCCTCGCCCTCCGTCCTGCATGGGCGACGCGGCTCAGGGAGCACCTCTGCCACATCCTCCCCAAGAAGGTGCCCTGGATCCAAGGCACGCGGCCCCTGACGTGACCCACCGCGTCCAGTGCCCGCGCGCCAAGAAAGTAGCTGCCAAGAAATCCCTCGGCCTCAAGAAGGCGCTCACGTTCTCCCTGCACCAGCACGGCAAGACCAAATCCCTGCACCAGCATGCCAAGACCCCGTGCTGCCCCTGGCAGCGGCGTGCGGGAACCATCAAGAGCAAGCCCCACACCTGCCAAATGCTCTGGTAGCCACCGCAGGTTGCCGCGCCTTCACCCCCGAGCTGTGTAGCGTCGCCTGCGCCTTCACCTCCTACTACGACGATAATGCCGACCCCGCGGAGTTCCTGCAGCTCTACGAGCTGGGCATTGAGGTGGCCAACTGAGACGAAAAGGTCATAGCAAACTGGTTTCCCATGGCGCTCAAGGATGGTGCCCGCAGCTGGCTCCTGAACGTGCCTCCCGGATCGATCTCCTCTTGGGATGAGATGCGCAGCCGTTTCATCACCAACTTCCAGGGCACTCGCGGCCGTCCTCCGGTCGCTGGTGACCTGCGCCGCATCAGGCAGCATCCTGGAGAGACCCTGCAGAAGTACATCTAGCGTTTCAATAGCGCCCGCCTCAAGATCCCCAAGGTGACAGACGAGGCCATCATCTCAGCGTTCTCTGATGGCGTCCGCGACGTCAAGATGAAGGAGGAGCTCGCCATCCACGAGGATTTGTGCACATCTCTGGAGCTGTTCAACCTGGCGACCAAGTGCGCAAGAGGTGAGGAAGGATGCCTCTCCTTCCTCGAGCTTAAAGCTGCAGACCCAGAAGAGAAGAAGGCCAAGGCCAAGGACGTGAAGCGCAAAGGAGGGGTCATGCTCGCAGCAGAGCCAGACACGAAGCACGGCAGGGACCAGCCGGAGTCCTCCAAAGGCAACCGATTCTGCGCCTACCACAACCTCTACACCCACAACACCAATGAATGCCATGAGCTCAGGGCCGTTCGAGAAGGACGCATTGGTCAACGCCCCGAGCGCAATGACCGGGGCTATGGCCGAGGAGGAGGACGAGGCGGAGGACGATGGGACGACCGAGGCCCTCGCCAGGAGTGGCGTGACCGACCTCGCGAGGATCGCTGGCAGGACCAGCTTCGCGAGGGAGCCTGGAGGGATCAGCCTCGCAAGGACCGCCCGCAGGGCAACGCGGGCTTTCCTCCTCTGCCACCACCACCAAGATGGAATGATGACCACCACCAGGACGAGGGGGCGAGGGGCTTACAGGAGCAACGTGCTATCGCTTGTATCTTGGGCGGTGCCCAGGCCCCAGCCTCTCAGCGCATCTGCTCGCGAGGTGAATGCAGTCCTCCCCAAGCTCGAGGCCACGTGCCCGCTCCGGTAGTCCAAGTGCGCCATCACTTTCAGCTCAGCAGATCAACTCAAGTGTGCGGCTACAGCTGGCGTCCTCCCAATGCCTTCTTCCCAGTCATCAGCAACATGCGAGTTACCGGGACTCTCATCGATGACGACGCAGGGCTCAATGTTCTGTCCGTCAAGACGTTCAACAAGCTTCAAGTACCATATGATCAACTTCAACCTACCAAGCCTTTCTCAGGAGTTACTTACGGCTCCACCACCCCGATAGGACAAGTCTGCCTCCCTGTCACTTTTGGACAGTGCAACAACTACTGCACCGAGCTCATCGACTTTGACGTCGCCCACATCCGCCTGCCATACAATGCCATCATCGGGTATCTGGCCCATGCCAAGTTCATGGCGGTGACCCACCATGTGTACAATGTCCTAAAGATGCCAGGAAGTGGCGGAATCATCACAGTCCCCTGCGAAGAGAAGGATGTGGTGTGCTCCCTCGAGCGCGCCTTCCAAGCTCCATCAATCGAGGAACCAGACAGCAAGGGCGAGAACCCTCCTGAGGCAGTTCCCAAGAAGAAGAAGACATCGCCTAGCTCAAGGACTCAGGAGGTTGGCGTCTCAGGAAGTGTCGCATCAGGATCCGCGCCTGTGCAAGGGGCGCCTCCCTCCATCGCATAGGAAGGCGCGCCCGATGCCCTCCTCAGGGAGGGCTCGGGGCTCCCTTATAGAGGGCCTCAGACTTTGCCAAGATCACGAGGGAGGCGCTCGGGCACCACTGTTAGGCGTGCTTCACAGCACGTTTCCCTCAGGAAGGCATGGGGAAACGAAGGCCCAACCCTCAGGAGTTCATCACCAAGGCCATTCAGGTGCTTCAGGAATCAAGAGTCATACGCGGTGATCGCCGTTTGCCTAGCGTAGCCCCCCATCCAGGCGAGAATGGTGGGCTGCGCATCCGCATCGACTACCCAGGGCTCAACTGAGCTGCGTCTCAGGAGTGCCTCTAGCCTTCGCGCGTTGGACGTGGTGAGGGACAGCCGCACAGCTATGTTCGCATGCCTTTCGGCCTGCCAAACACGGCTGCTACTCACCAGCGCCATCTGCGGAGCATTCTGGCGGCTCAGAAGGCCAGGCATCATGGGGTCCTAGCGGATGGAGATGGTCCGCGAGGAACCGCCTGGACCCACAGAGCCTCCCGAGGCTTAGGGCTCCAGTGGCTCATGAGGATCGGCCTCTTCACCGCGCATCGTCAGCTACTCCGACACCCCTTCTATAATGGTACCAGGTGACATCTTTCAAGTTCATTTTAGCTGGCAGCGCCCTCAGGGCTGCATCATTCCCCGGCCGCATGGGTCTGTCCCTGCGGCATGTATCCATTTTGCTTATGTCTTTAGTTTACCTTACTGGGGGCGCCCCTCGGGTTGCATCATCCCCGAACCGCTTGGGCCTCACCTAGTGGCATGTATCCTTTCCACGTTTATCTAAGTTGATTTGCCTTTCATGCTTAACCTGCCTGTGATTATCGCCTGCTCGATTGAAACCTACCCTAGGAGCTGCTCACGCTGGCACGGCGCTTGCGCATGGGTCTGTCCCTGCAACGTCGACAAATCTGAGTGGTCGAGCTCTAGCCTGTGGCAGCACCGCAAGCGTCACCTCACCAGGCCCTCAGTGCCCTCACCACTCTCTCGGAGCAACCAATGGCCGGCCGGCAATCATAATGGCAACCCGTGCTTCTCTCATGTTGGTTTACAGGAACCTCCTGAGGTCTAAAGCGGGTGGGACCGCGAGCTCTCTCTCTCTCTCTCTTTTTCTGCGCAATCCGCTTGCGCGTTGAAAGGGGGGATCTTGAGCATCGCGACTCAGGAGCTCTTACTGGCTCTCCAGCCCTCTCCCCCTGGCCTTGTCCACGGCATCGCGACCTGGCATACCAGCGGCGGCTGAGCTTGCACAAGGGCCGGGACCTGAGGACGTAGAGCACCAAGGAAAGTGTGGGGAAAAGAAGGGAAGCTCGCGAGCGCCTGACCCAGCTACATCCCAGCTGCCGACGTACAAGTCTGGCGCACCGTGAAGGGGCGACTCCATGTTTTTGAGATAACTTTCGCGCCTGGAATAGCTAATTGATGTGACACAGAATCTCCACTTAATGCGGCCCCGTGACGGCGACGTTGCCTGCCTTTCTCACCTTTCGGCTGCTGCTTCTACACTAAAGGGGACCTCCTGAGCATCGCGCCTCATGGGCTCTTACTGGACCTTGGGCCGCTCACCTCCTAGCCTTGACCACGGCATCGCAACCTGGCATACCAGCGATGGCTGAAGCCTGCCTGGGGATCGGGACCTGTCAGCGTAGAGCACCACATCGTCGCGAGGTTAGAAAGGGGGAACCAAGCCGGGACAGGACAAGCATTCGCACCACTTAATAATAAGGATAATATCAACAAAAGACATCGCGGACCCTTTACATGCCCCCGCGGGGTGTTTTCACCATTCCTCGCAAGGAAAAGAAGACGCGAATCCTAAGGAGCCCTAACTACACGCGCCTCCATGGCCGACGCCATCATTAACAGTGGGCCACGGGAGGTCGGCGCCAACCCCATCCAGATCAGCTGCGCCGGCAGCCTGATGCAGCCGCCTTGCTCTGGGCACGGCATGAGCTCGGGGGCACGTAGCTGTCGTCGCTCGTCTCTAGAGTCGCGAAGTGCTCAGGAGAGCCGTTGGACTCCCATGCATCACCGCTGCCGCCAGAGGAGCCATTGGGGAAGAGGGTGGCAGGCCTAGCCCTTGCCACGATGATGTCCCAGCTGCGTCCCCTGGGGCAGCACTCCAGCCGACGGCCTTCTATGTCGAAGACCTTGAAGAATATCAAGGATGCGCCATCATATTCAAAATGAATCATGAGGGCACCCCCTGTTCGGCAGACCCGGGCGACCTCACCCCAGCCTCAGGTCATGAAGACCTTGCCGAGAGCGACGACTTCAACCTTCGCTCTGGTCACCGGAGCACCGCAGTCGGCGTGCTGCAGCCAAAGCTCAAGAGGCCCCCTCGGTGGCATCTTGAAGGCAAAGAATGGAGGGAAGCGGATCCAGGTGCTTGGAGGCATCACGGCGTGGAGCACGAGCTCACGAGAGGAGTCTACGGCGTGGACCCCAGGAGCGATGGCGCGCGCCACCATGGCTTGTCGACCTCACCTGCGGTGCGGGCAGCGTTGCTCGTTGTCCCTTTCTCCAGGGCCCTCGGCCCGAGCATACAGGGGTAGCGGGACCCTAGGAGGTGGCCGCTCGCACCAACGCCTCGTAATCTCTGGCCTCGCAACCTCGTCGCGGCGGCACGGGACCGGCCGTTTCTTTGGCAGGAGCGGGTCAGGCCTCTCCCGGGGGGGCTTTCCTTTCTCTTCGGCTGAGAACCGGCGGATCGGTGCCATTGGCGTCGAGACCGGAGGTGGAGTAGGGGGAAGAAGCAGGCGGAGCAAGAATATATGGACAACAGGGGCTCTCGCCTCTTGGTACTTATAGCCCAAGGGAGGCCAACCGTCGGCCTCCATGATCACAGGTAATGATGACTCTTTTTGCATGCTGCAGGGACTCATCAAATCAGGCAGTTGCCGAGGCAGCATGGGGAAGCGGAGACGCCCGCATCCAATCAACCGCCACATGGCGACCAAGGCTGCAGACTGTTGGGGCCCGCGGTGCTGCGCACATGCCCTTTGGCTTCGCTGCTAAGCCAAGTCCGAGCGCGCCTTGGGCCAGGGGGCTACTGTCGGCGTTCTAGGAATGGGGGTCCCCAGACTCGCCTACCTGCGGCCTGCAGCGTGGCTCACCAGCGGCCCAGTACAGCTCGCCTTCATGAACAAACATTCAAGACCCTCGCGAGGGGCCAAGCCTCGCGGGGCGGACGACCCAAGGCCTCCTCAGGGGCGGCCTCACCAGGCAAGCTCGCGAGGAGGCGGAGAGATCAAGGCAAGGGGCACCTCACGAGGTGCTCATGACGCAAGCCATGACGATCAAGACCAGGCGGGCGCCAGGCGGGCGCCAGCCTACGTAGTGTCCTCTTTCCTCTTTGGTGCAAAGGGGGCAAGCGCAGGGGCGGAGTACTGAGGCATCAAGCAAAGGTTTCCATATCGGTGCAACAAGACCAAGACCAGCAGGACGGCAGGACGGAGGTCACCGTGGAGCCCCCAAGATGGCGACATCACTAGCTCCTTTGGCAGTCGAAGACCACCTTTAGTCAGGATAGCTTATACTAGTTGTCCCCTTTCAAAATGGCCGTTCTTGGCTCCCTTCCCGCTCAATATTTGCGAAGAGGACCAGGGCCTCTATAAATAAAGATAGCCACCACAGTAGGAAGGCATCTCATCTGGAATCAGACCGAGACCTAGCTCGTCCACACATCACCACAAGAACACCTCTCGCGAGGCTGTTCTTCCTTTGTACTATTCATCATCAGCCCAAGAGGCAATCCACCACACCACACACTGGATTAGGGTATTACATCACGACGTTGGCCCAAACTAGTATAAACCTCATGTCTCTTGTGTTGTTCATCGTGCTAGCTTAGAATCACGGCAAGGTCCTGGGCGTGTTTCGGTAGGGAGAAGATCTTCGTGCGCACCATAGAGTTCGAACCTTAATGGTTTTTCTGGAACCTGATATCCGACAGAGGTGGACCGGTGGAGCCTTGGCGGGGTGGTCCGCCCTTGCATCCCCGGCAAGCTTGATGGGGCATTCTTGAGACTTGTCTTCGAAGCAACCTTGACCCCGCCAGGCTCGCCTGCCCGGCAAAGGAGGTTTTTCCTTAGTAGTGTCTTGCTTCCCTTGGCTTGACTTGGTCTACTTGATCTGCCTTCTGATTTCTCAAAGAACTATATCTTCAACTTGATCTCGTCTTAGATGTTGTAACCTTGCTCTTTTAGGCCTGTACACGGTCTAGGAAATAGACCCGGGGCTTGTTGCACTGACAGGCATAATCTTGATGTGATGCACATCGAGAAAAACATATGTGATAGTTATCGCCACACTTCTTAATATTTAAGACAAGATGAGAGATACCTTAAAATCTAGGACTGATTTGACACACCTGGGTATCACATTTCATTTGTAGGTGAAAGATGATGGTGCATCACGGGATATGGCACCAGCCTTGGACAAGGTAAAAAGAAAAGAAACGAACATCTTGGACAAGGTAAAAAGAAAAGAATTCTGCAAGGTCCTATCACGTGTGAGATTCCCACATGTATTTGCTTCCAACCTTGAAAGGAGACTCAGTGCTGATGGAAACAAGGTACAAGGGCTGAAAACTCATGACTGCCACATCCAACATCAAAGTGTTTTACCTGTTATCCTTAGAGGATTGGGCCGCCCTGACTTATATCGAGCAGTTGAAGGGACAATTCTTCAGGGAACTCTACAATGGAAATATCATGATAGATGTTGTGGAGCGTCTTACAGACAAGATACCAACTATCCTATGCGACCTTGAGAAGATACATCCTCCAGCCTTCTTTGATGTGATGGTGCATTTGGTTGTTCATCTACCTGATGAGGTACTACTTAGAGGTCTAGTATAGTATGGCTGGATGTACCCTACTAAAAGCTGGCTAGGCAGTTTTAGGAACAGAGCTAGACCTGAGGGTTCCATTGTAGAGGCCTACATTGGTACAGAAGCATTGACATTCTGCTCATACTACATTGAAACGGCTTATCATCTTAGCAAAAAGGTGGGTGAAAACAATCTAGAGCTCAATGTTTTTGATTGTTCTATTCGAGTTAAAGGAAAGAGTCAGCAAGATGACAAACCTAATGATTTCGACAAAATGGTTTGGTATGTGTTGAATAACTGTCCTGAGATTCTTCCTTATATCGAGTAAGTGCTAAGTACTACAACTTATACATCGTAATCTACTAAACTTGCAACACATTCTTGTATATTTAGATGTTTGACGCGATCACTATATTGTGCAGCATCTACAAAATGGAGTTACTAGCGCAAAATCCATGAAGCATTGACAAACTGGTTAGGGTAGGATTTGCGAAATGGTTGAAGAGCCGTGTAAGCTTTTGAATTGCACTGTCAACTTTTTTAATATATTTAGTACATAATATTATCATCTTGTCTATTTTCTAATCATACGTTAAGAAGATGCGGGACGATGGGCAGGCAGTTAATGATGCCCTTTAAGTACTAGCAATGGGTCCTGATACTTGGGTAAGACATTATGAATCTTGCATTGTTGCAGATGTGCGCTGTCGACATGAAAGCACGATCACCTATGGAGAAGGGGTGCCCCTTTGTGGTTCGGCAAGGGGATGGATACATTGCTCAAGAGAGCAGAAGCAATAGGGGATAGCACGGTGATGGATGACTCTCTTTTACCCAGGTTTGGGCCGCTTTGCAGCATAAAACCCTACTCCTGCTGTGGTGGATTGATTTGGAGGAACACGGAGACACAACATGCTCTAGCCTGGCAAGGGTGCCTCGGGGGGAGCAGCATGTGTGTACAAGTGTTTGGGGATCTAAAAGTCGAACCCTTTGCTTGGTTGCCTCGGGCCTCCTTTTATAGCTTAAGGGGCGACCATAGTGGCAAAACAGCCATTTTACTGTTATTAGATAGCTAACAGCGCTACCATGCCTAACTCCGGCAATTAGGACAAAGTGCATTAAATGCACTGCTAGGTGTCATGCTGAGGATGAAGCCCGGCAAGCCTGCTGTGCCGCTTATCCATCTCCTCCTCATTAGCATGACGCGCCTTCTGAACGGGTGTCAATAAAGCTAATCTCTTCCTTACCATGCTGCCACGTGCTTGACAGGATCCACCTAGTTGCTGGATAGCTTGACACCACACTATTAAATGACTTGGGTGCGATGAGGTGGAGCGGTGGCATCTTGGTGAAGGCCTGCCGACAAGGAGCCTGGCGGGTACTAGTCTTGGCGGACCCCGAAACCTTGTCGGGGCTAACTGGTCATGTTCCTTAGATGCAGCCTCGACCCGGCCAGGCGCTCCATCCCGGCAAGGGAGGCTTCCCTGAGATAATATTCTGCTAACTTGCTCTTCTTGGGTTTTGACATGCCCGGAAAGGGCTGTTTCCTAGGAGGCCTCGCAAGTCTGTGCACCAGTCAGTGGGAAACAATCACCCTTGTTTCTATATACCGACAGTAGCCCCGAGCCTAACCCATACGCGTTGCGGCTATTGTTGGGTTAGGCCCAAACAATGCATAGACATGCGGCACAAATCCTCTATCCATGTGTTAATGATTTTACTGGCCTGTCAATCACACGTCTATCCCACGTAGTCACTGCGGGTCATGGAGTAGTGGTTTTGCAGCGGTTACTGGGGTAGTGCGCCTGTTAAAGGCAGTTTTGGGAAATAGTGGAGAGCCAGCCTCCCTCGCGTGGTCCCAATAAAATAGGGCCGACACGAAGGAGCGCTGCTCATTCCCACCTTTCACGCCTCCCACTTCATCTTCTTCCTTTCAACGGAAACCGCTTCCGCCGGCACCATCCCTCTCCATACCACACCAGATCGCACCCTTCCCTCTGCTTAAGGAAATGGGGCACAAGAAGAGCGTTGGGAAGGGAAAGCAGGCAGCCAATCCTGAAGATCCGAAAGCGGAGGAAAAGAAGAAAGAGATGGAGGAGTTGGCTCAGCGGCGGCAAAAGAATCTGGTTTTCTCGTCGTCAGACTTGGATGGCAATACCTTGACCCAAAGGTATGTTTATATGTGGGGGAGGAATACCAAGGGTCATGGTGAACCAATTGTCCTTCTCGAGGCCCAAGATTCCAACAGATTCGTATCCCTTTTTCTATGCCTACTTTTACTGCGGGCTTTCTCCTCCTTTCTCTGATTTCTTCAGCACCATGATGTATCCTTTTGGGTTTCACTTGCTAGATTTCACGCCAAATGGGATGAGAAGCATGGCAGTGTTTGCTCATTTCTGTGAGAACTTTGTGGGAGTTGCCCCCAATGTAGATTTATTCCACCACTTCTATATCCCCCGCATCAAGGACAAATCCCTTTCAGGGAACATATCATGGATTCCACCAGGGAGGAGAGAAGATTGGGATTATCTCGGTGGGCAATTGCGCGGCAAGTGGGAGGAATGGAGGGGTGATTGGTGCTGGAATAAGGACCTAGAGTCTCCTCCGTTCTGCTCGACGAGGACCAAATATGTGGTGCGCGGCAAGGACTGGAGCAATCCAGGTGCCACCAACGAGAATCTCTGCCCATCGATGAACAAAATCGCTAGGCTCAAGGCTGCCGGGCTCACCATTGAGCATGTGGGAGCCAACTTCCTCTGGTGTCGCATTGGGCCACTGCATCAAAGGGATCACTTCGCTTGGGAGTACAAGAATGCCGCAGGCTGGATGCGGCTTTATCCTAGCATTGCCAACAACCTGACAGTCATGAGCCATGTCTAGTTATGCGAGAAACTCTTCCACAAACTGGCACCTTACATTTGCTGGCAAGGATTGTTCCGTTGCATACCAAATATGCATTGGACCAGATCCTTAACTGGATGCCAGACTACAATGCCAGTGGAGTCAAGATAGATTGGCCACTGCCCAGCTTGGAGGATGAGATAAACTAGGCCTCTAGGTTAGAGGAGAGAGCCACCAGGAAGTAGACGGACATGACCAAGGGCACAACTGAAGAGGAGCAAGAGTACATACTCAATAGGCTTGAAGAAGCCTGAAGGATCAAGGCTGCCGGGGGAGCCGGTGATGATGATGATGATGATGACAATTCCTCAAATGAAGGGCATGTTGATGAAGAGATTTCCGAACTTGAGGAGATAGGGTATGCGGCTACCGGGACGGAAATTGTCGGTGAAGAGATTGCCGAAGCGCTCGTAGAAGAGGAAGGGCTCGAGGTGGGCCCCCAGGCCCCAGAACAGAGGCGTCACCTTTGGAGGAGATGTAGTCGAGAGTCCGAGGTCCCATCCTCGTCACGGGCAGGGGCCAAGGTGAAGAATATGACCCTCAGGGGTAACAAAGAAGACATTATGCGCCGCCACTCAGCCCACCTTGTTCCAGTTCCGTGAGTGCCCTCCCTACAACGGGTTGTGAAGAGTGTTGATCCTAAGCCACCGTTGAACCTGGATGAGGTAACTAGCAAGACCCCACCGCCGCTCAAGAGGGCCAGGGAGTCACCCCCGCCATTGTTGTATGAGATGGATGCCATGATCAATGACTCGGAGTGAGGATGAACATTTGCTTTTCTTAATTATGACTGCTTTTCATTGGATTCTCAACTGATCTTGTGCGGCTGGTCTTCAAAGGGATGAAGAGACTATTACTCAACGGGCCAAGCATGCCAAGCTGGGCTCGGCATCAGGGGTTGAGCCAGCAAAGCATGCCATGTATGATGTCATATCCATCCCCCGGGCTAGCACCCTACATCAAGGCATGGGCCAGACCTTGTTCGCTGGCGGACATGCTGAAGCCTCCCTCCTGTCGCCCGCCGAGGAGACCAACAGAGGCCACTACGGGAAATCCGGCAGCAAGCGGAGGCCACGCCAGCTCATCCCACAGGCGATGCCAAGGATTAGGCTCGCCGGCAAGGAATTCTATGGTTGGGTCGATTCGCCCCGAGGCCACTCATGTGAAAGAGGCGGACGCTAGTCGCCTACCAATAGGAGCTGCCGGGAAGGAGAAGTTTCCTCTCAATAGGCGCTAGCAGGTAAATCATTTACCTTCAAGCCTTTATCTGAAAATGTTTTGCTTTCTTGATTCCTTGGATTGAGCTTCTGAATCTTATTCCTCTCTTGCCTCCAATCATCTTAAGAAGCCCCCATGTTTGAAGAGAAGGAGACTTTCGAGGAAGTGGCTGACATAGGGAAGAATGCCGCTGCGGAGGCCCTCAAGATTGACTCTAACAAGGGTCACACAGAATCCCCTAGGGATACCCACAAACCACGAAGGTAACAGAGAAAATCCCTGGCAGCATCTCTGGCCCCATCATGGAAGTTGAAGAGAAATCACCTCTTCAGAGTGACACTTCAAATGTGAAGGTGACTTTCCGAGAAGCAGCTTGGCGTTGATTGTTGCTCACCCTCCACCGACAACCCCTAGCTCGTCAGTTCTTGCTGGGGCAAACTTTGATAAGGAGATCAGCCGTGTATTGGCTCCCTTGTCCCAAAGGACCAAAGAATCAGGTGACCCAAAGACAGCTCAAAAGACTTGGTCTTTATGGAGACGGTGGCTGTCGGTCTCAAAGAAGTGCAAGATAGGTATGGCCGGAGGTGGAAGGCAGTCCAGGAAGAGCATAGGGCCCAGGACATGGCCACCCAGCAGTTGAAGGACAAGGCGGAAGAGTTGCGCACTTGGTATAATGATCGATCCCACGTACTCATAGATTAGGAGGAAAGGATGGCCACTACTGCGGAGAGAGCCAGAGCTCGTGATGGCAGGCTAGCAGAGCGCGAGACGCAGCTCAACGCTAAAGCAAAAGATCTCGCTGCCCGTGAACAGGCTTGGCTGACACTCTTTGTAGCAAGGATAACCAGCTGGAGAGCCTTGTTCTGCAACGGGTCAACGATCTGGAGGATGGCCACAAGAGAGCCATCGATGCACAGACCTAGGACGCGACAGCTAAACTCAAGGAAGCCTCTAATAACGTTGCTGCAGCCTCCAAAGCAAAAACAGAGCTTAAATCCCGAATGGGGAAATTGGAAGGAGAGCTTGCCCATATCAAGAAAGAGGCGGAGGCCCTTGGAAAAGAAGCGCCAAAAGTAGCCACTGTGCTAAAGGGGCTGCAATCGCAGCTTGCCTCCCAGGACCAGGACCTGAAAACTGCTTCCAGCAGCATTGAGTATTTGAACACCAAGCTTGCCGCTCTGGAGAAAAACCTTCCGCTAGCCAATGACTGAGAGAGGTTCTTGACAGAAGAAGTCAATATTGCTGGAACTCTCTGGAAGGATGCAGAGCGCAAACTTTAGGACCAGGTTGATCTACATGATCTTTGGTCAAAAAGCATGGTGAACATAGCTGACCGCATCTCCCCTCAGATTGCCGAAATGAACATGGAGAGCTGGACCTTCTCCGTCAATGAGTATGAGGCCTCGAGCGTCAAGCTGACACACTTGTTCGAGGGTCTCACTAAAGGACTGAAGACGTACGAAGATCACAGATCTGCTTGCTTCGCCAGTGAGTCACGTAAGTTTACCAGGACGCCATTTTACCATCCTTGTCAACTTTGCCTAGCGCCTCATTGACGTAGATCTCTCCGATGCCTTCAAGAAGCTACCAGCCGGGATGGACACCTCTGATGTTGCTCAAGTTGTTGGGCCCTTGGCCGACGAAGTTCTTCGAGTGCCCCGGGTCCTAGGAGTCCGTCGGGACTAAATTCTCCTACTCTGTTTGCTATAATACTATTAGACAAAAAGACATATATCGGCCTTATGTTCGGCCTTGCTACTTCCTGGGATGTAATAGCACTCTTAAGTAGTTGTATGAACTAATGCTACCATTTAATTTTATATCGCCGATCATTCTTGGATGATTATGAATCATGCACATCGTAGGAGCTTGCCGGGGCAGACACTAACTGTGCTGCTGTGGGGATGGGCCCCCAGCATTTTGTGAGCATATGTGCCACCGGCAAGTTTCCCTTTGATGTTTTGGATGCGGCTGCCTGGACTCTTGAGCGGACCCGAAACAGACGAGGACACAAGCTATCACGGAAGAGTCCTTTCGCGTTTCGGATATATCATGCAAGTGCTAGGATTTAAACCAAAGGAATCACAAATGATATATTAAAGGGTCTCGAAACCGAAGAAGGTTTCGCAACTTATCTTCTTCATAATCTTGTAATTTTTGTTATCGCGGAGGCGTGAATCCTTCTCTTCCTTGGAAGCCTTGTGTCGGAGTAATGGGCCACGGGTAGGCTAACCCGAGCCCCAGAACCTTTCAAGACGTCGGGGCAGGCTGCGCCCCTCAAGCCGAGTCCCAGGCGCGACTCCAAGATTAGCCGAGTCCCAGGCACGACTCCAAGATTAGCCTAGTCCCAGGCGCAACTCCAATATTGGCCGACTCATGGCCGGCGACTTCCGGAGAAGCCGGCCATAGAGAGTCGGCCCGCGACTCCACCCATCTTCTGCCTTCGCCACGATAGACGGGGCGGGGTATGGTCACAGCGTGGCCGTCTCCCCCTGCTTACGAGGAGCTGGCATGGCTACAGTGCACCATATCGCTGGAGATCTCCATTGTGGCGCGGCACTGTTGCCATGCCTGCCCTGACCTCATCCTCAGTGGGTGGCGCACTATGCCCATGTCGGCCTATCTGTACGACCCAGAGACGGCGGGACCCGCCCGTCAACGGGAGCATATAAGACGGCGAGAACACCCCAAAGATGGACCCGTGGGAGTTGGCTCCCTAGAGTCGGCCGGCCCCTCCCATGGGCCCCACACGCCATTAACCAGACAAGACGGGGAATGGCGACAGTGATCGTCCGTCAGGCGGCGGCACTGTTGCCACGACCCCATGACCAAGCCCGCATCATTAGAAGCACGGCTACAGTACCGAATGTGTCGGCGGGGCCCGCCGACAGCAGTCGGCGGAGAAGATGGCGGCCTGAGAGACAGACGGCTGGGACCCGCGCCCAGCCGGATTACCATTGTACCCCCAGGGGGTAGGCCTATATAAACCCCCCGGGGCACCCATGCAAAGGGTTCGAATCCGTTAGCACTAGACCAGATCATATAGGAAGGGGAGAGCTAGCCTTGCCTTCTCCTACCTCCAGAATACAGCTCTAGGAGCAACCTTGTACTCACTTTGCCTTAGTGATCATGTGGAGACCCTGCAGAGCAGCAGTAGGGGTGTTATCTCCTCGGAGAGCCCCAAAGCTGGGTAAGATCCGCCGGCGTGCATGTCTTCGCCTCATTCCGTTTCCTGGCACCGGCGACGTTCTACTCGCTCCCACCATGATAAGCCATCCTTTGGCATATGTCGCACCCAACCTCCGACATTTGGCGCCCACCGTGGGGCGAGGTGCACCGTTGTTCGGAGACCTCCTCTGGACAGGAACCTTCTTCCTCCCCAGCGAGCATAGCCAGCCCGGCACGCCCGTTGGCGCTTGCCCCGATGCGCTGCAAGGCATCGACGATGCCTGCACGGCGAGCTGCCTTGCCAATCTTCTTGGCGAGGTTTGCATCTCCGACGAGCCTGCATCCAACGCAGGCACGGGTGGCCCCGAGAGACTCCTCGCAGGCCTCCTAGACCAATTCCACGTCACCGGCGAGCCTGCCGTGGACTTGGAGTCTGTAGGCTCCACCGACCCGATGCTGGTCGACTCTGACGCTGTGTGGCTGGACGCATTCCCCACCAACGTGATGGTCTACGACGAGCCACTCCCTCACAAGGAGAGCGGTGGAAGCACCGTCACGGAGGTGCTCATCATCAGTCATGGCGAGCACTCTGGTGAGGGAGCTCATGACCCACTCGACGCGGCTCTACGAGACCTGATCGCGCCCATTCCGAAAGACGTCAATGCTGAAACCCTGGAGACGTGCCGCCTATAGATCGTCGAAGGTGCGAAGAAGCTGGCGAGCATGAGACGCTTGTCAGAAGCCTACCAGCGTGAGATGGACCGCGCTGTGGGCGGCTCGCCGGCCCCGACTGGGCCTAGCCGCCTAGGCGCGGTCTGGCAACGCGGCGTGGCCATCGCCAACCTGTTCGGGGCCGATCGCCCTGTGTATGCCACACCTGCGGAGAACATCCACGCCGCCCAGGCGGCAGCGGACGAGCTAGACAACTTCAAAGGCGAAGAGCGCCGCCTGATGACCGAGCGGGTCCAGCGGCTCCTCAAATCGGCTGCCGCACAGAGGCCCCGCAGCAACCGAACGACGACTTGCCTCCACGCCGAGTCAGGGCGCGATGTCTCGGATGCCGACTGGCGGTGTCCGCGGAAGAAAAGACAAGGATCCGGCTGTCAGCCACAGTCGGACTCGCATCACCATCGAGCGTGACCAAGACGGCCGCCCAAGAGCAGTGGAACGGCAGGGCGACTATCTGCCTCCCCCATCACAAAGAGAAAGGCGAGTCTCCCCACCGCCTGTTGAGCATCCGACTCTCGGCGACCGCCTTGGCCGCCGAGAGGGAGTTGGAGAGAACGATGCCCGCCACCGGATCGACCGACTCCACCGATCCCTGGCGCTGGAAGAAGAAGACGAGTTGGGTCCTCCCTGTTTCGGACCCCGCATCCGTGATGAGCCCTTTCCCAAAGGGTTCACGCTCCCCCGAGACACGCCCAAGTACACCAGCTCCGTGAAGCCGGAAGATTGGCTAGTTGACTACTCCACAGTCGTCAACATAGCGAACGGCAATAAGCGCGTTGCCGTGAAGTATGTTCCACTCATGCTCCAGGGCATGGCCCGGACATGGTTGAACAGTCTGAAGCCCCGCAGCATCAACAACTGGGTCGACTTCACCGAGGCCTTCGTCCGCAACTTCACAAGCACGTACAAGTGACCCCCCAAGCCACGTCAGCTTTCCTTGTGCGTACAAGGTCCTGACGAGTCAACTCGCGACTACCTCACACGCTGGGGCGAGCTCCGGAACTCCTGCGAGGGCGTGCATGAGGTGCAGGCTATCGAGTACTTCACTGCCGGGTGCAGAGAACGCACCCTCCTCAAGCACAAGCTCCTCTGCGACGAGCCGGAGACCCTCGACGAGCTGCTGGTCATAGCAGACAAGTATGCCATGGCCGACTCCTCCATGAAGACGGAGATTCAAGTTAGTGCGACTGGCAAGGTGGCCCCTCAAGCTCCCAGAACCCTGGCTGGAGATGCCAGTCGGCGACAGCAACAGAATGATCACAAGCGCAAGGCCCCGCAGCCGGCTTCCAGCAGTCGGCAGGTTGCGACAGTTGAAGACCAACAGCCGGAGGGGCAGCCTCCGGTGAAGCGACAGAAAGGCGGCAAGTCCAACTGGTTGCCGGCCATCTCTTACGAGCAGATTCTAGATGGTCCCTGCAAGTTCCATAGCGGCGCGAAGCCGTCAAACCATACCAGCCGGAAATGCCACTCGCTCACCAGAATCACCAAGGGAGACGGCCTCCTTCCTCCTCCGCCTGCTAGGTCGCCGCCTCTACCGCCGCCCCAGCAGCCGGCTGCCAGCCAGTCGGCGCCATACAAGATGAGTACTCGGAAGAGCACGGAGCCTATGTAGTATTCACTAGTGTGGCTGATGATCGACGCAGCAGACGGCTGCAGCGGGAAGAAGTAAATGCGGTAGCATCAGATACTCCGGAGTTTATGCATTGGTCCGAGAAGCCTATCAGTTGGAGCAGAGCTGATCACCCAGAGGTGATGCCGAATCCGGGCCCCTACGCCCTGGTTTTGAGTGCCACCTTGGCCACGGATAGGCGGGCCGCTCGCTTCTCGTGAGTGTTGATAGACGGAGGCAGTAGCATCAACATCCTATATAAGGATACCATGGAGAAATTAGGAATCAAGCAAAGACAGCTTCAGAGCAGCCGAACTGTGTTCCACGGCATTGTACCTGGCCTTTCTTGCTCACCAATCGGCAAGATCCTAATAGACGTCCTCTTCGGAGACAAAGATCATTTCCGTCGAGAGCCAGTTTGGTTTGAAGTGGTGGACCTTGAAAGCTCATACCAAGCATTGCTTGGCCGACCTGCTTTGGCCAAGTTCATGGCGGTCCCCCACTACGCCTACCTCAAGATGAAGATGCCGAGTTCGAAGGGGATTCTGACCGTAGCCGGCGACTACAGGAAGTCGTCCGCTTGCACGGCTGAGAGTAGTCGGCTGGCCGAGTCCCTGGTGATCGTAGCTGAGAGGCGGCTTCTTGATCGGGTTGTGGCGATGGCCGGCAAGCAGCCAGAGATGTCGCCCGACCCCAAGGAGTCGGAAGCTGAGGGTTCGTTCAAGCTAGCTAAAGAAACAAAGAGGATACCTTTGGACCCGGAGCACCCAGAGAGGCATGCTGTCATAGGTGCAAACCTAGACAACAAATAGGAAGGCGAGCTTGTCGATTTCCTCCATGAGAATTGAGACATCTTCGCATGGTCCCCTAAAGACATGCCAGGAGTACCGACGGAATTCGCCGAGCACAAGTTACATGTCCGATTTGATGTGAAACCCGTCAGGCAGCCCTTGCGTCGCCTGTCAGAAGAGAAGAAAAGAGTTGTTGGGGAAGAGATAGCCCGACTCCTAGCAGCCGGCTTCATTATGGAGGTGTTTTTTTCCAGAATGGCTAGCAAACCCGGTCCTGGTGTTGAAGAAGAACAAGCAGTGGCGGATGTGTATTGACTACACAAGCCTCAACAAAGCTTGCCCCAAAGACCCATTTTCTTTGCCAAGAATTGATCAGGTGATAGACTCCACAGCCGGATGCGAGCTGTTGAGCTTCTTAGATGCATATTCAGGATATCACCAAATCAAGCTGAACCCGGCAGACAGACTGAAGACTGCCTTCATCACGCCGTTTGGAGCCTTCTGCTACCTGACTATGACGTTCGGCTTGAGGAATGCCGGCACCACCTTTCAGCGTTGCATGCAGAAGTGCCTCCTCAAGAAACTCGGCAGAAACGCCCACGTCTACGTAGACGATGTGGTAGTGAAGACAGAAAAGCGTGGAACGCTGTTGGGAGATCTCAAGGAAACCTTCGAGAACCTGCGCCGATTATAGATCAAGCTCAACCCTGAGAAGTGCGTCTTCAGAGTACCAGCCGGCCAACTCCTTGGTTTCCTCGTCTCCGAACGCGGCATAGAGTGCAACCCTGTAAAGATCAAGGCCATTGAGAGGATGGAGGTCCCTCGCCGACTGCTAGATGTGCAAAAGTTCACTGGCTGCTTGGCGTCCATCAGCTGATTCATCAGTCGGCTGGGCGAGAAGGCCCTCCCTTTGTACCAACTGATGAAGAAGACCACCTTTTTCGAGTGGAACCACAAAGCGGACGAAGCATTTCTCCAGTTGAAGAAGATGTTGACTAGTCCCCCTGTGCTGGCGGCTCCAACTCCTAAAGAGCCTATGCTCCTATACATCGCCGCCACCAGCCGGGTAGTCAGCACGGTCATTGTAGTTGAACGCAAGGAGGAAGGCAAGGTGCTCCCTGTCCAGAGACCGGTATATTACCTGAGCGAGGTATTGTCGACCTCCAAGCAGAACTACCCCCACTACCAGAAGATGTGCTACGGCGTGCATTTTGCCGCCAAGAAGTTGAAACCTTACTTTCAAGAGCATCCAATCACTGTGGTTTGCACAGCTCCACTGGCCAAGATCATTGGAAGCCGAGATGCTTCGGGACAAGTGGCCAAATAGGCCATAGATTTGGCTCCCTACACCATCTACTACCAGCCCCGCAACGCCATCAAGTCACAAGCACTGGCCAACTTCCTTGTCGACTGGGCCGAGACCCAGTACCTACCGCCAGCACCCGACTCCACCCATTGGCGGATGCATTTCGATGGCTCCAAAATGCGCACCGGCTTGGGAGTCGGCGTCGTCCTCACCTCCCCTAAAGGCGACAAGCTCAAGTATGCACTGCAGATCCACTTCGCCACCTCCAACAACGTCGCCGATTACGAGGCGCTCATTCACGGGCTCCGGCTTGCCAAAGAACTCGGCATCCACCGGATCCTGTGCTATGGCGACTCCGATTTGGTGGTCCAGCAGTCGTCTGACGACTGGGACGCCAAAGATGCAAACATGGCGAGCTACCGCTTCCTGGTGCAGCAACTCAGCGGATATTTCGAGGGGTGCGAATTCCTTCACGTGCCAAGAAATGACAACGACCAAGCAGACGCCCTGGCACGAGTCGGCTCCACCCACCAAGCGATACCATCCGGCGTCACCCTTCAGCGCCTCCTCAAGCCATCTATCAAGCCTTCACCAGAATCAGACTCCATCTTTGTGCCAGCTCCCCCCGAAGAAGTCGGATCCGACTCAAGAGCACCAGCAGACGGCACAAGAATTCTTATAGACGGCTCCAAGAATACCGTAGTCGAAGCCGGCCTGGGGACTTCAGAACCCGGCCCGGGGACTGCGACGGCCAGCCCAAAGACTCCAGAGCTCAGCCCAGGGACCGCGCCAATCGGCCCGAGGACCAATCCAGCAAGCGGCCGAGGACTCCATCCCGCCGCCTCCCAGCCCAGCTGCCCTTGTCCAAGTCGCAATAGTGGCAATTGAAGAAATAGCAGCACCCTCATGGGCCCAGCCCATCCTCAAGTTCCTAGTAAACAGAGAGCTGCCAGCTGATGAAATCTTGGCTTGGCAAGTGCAACACCGAGCAGCAGCCTACACCATAGTCAATAGAGAGCTGGTCAGGCGCGGCGTCACCGGTGTCTACCAACGCTGCGTCGAGGCAGAACAAGGCCAAGCAATTCTCAGAGACATTCATGAAGGCGAGTGCGGCCACCATGCGGCTTCAAGAGCACTCGTCGCCAAAGCCTTTCGACACGGTTTCTTCTGGCCAACTGCCCTAGAAGAGGCCAAGGAATTAGTCCAAAAATGCAAGGGATGCCAGATGTTCCGTGCCAAGCCGCTTCAGCCGGCTTCCGCACTCAAGACCATCCCCATCCCCTGGCCCTTTGCGGTTTGGGGCCTGGACATGGTGCGACCATTCAAGACGGCAGGAGGTGGTCTAACTCATCTACTTGTCGCAGTGGACAAGTTCACCAAGTGGATAGAAGTAAAACCCATCAAGAAGCTGAATGGTCCGACTACAGTGACTTTCATCACCGATATCATGACTCGGTACGGCATACCACACAGCATCATCACCAACAATGGCACAAATTTTGCCAAGGGCGCCTTGGCCCGTTTCTGCGCGACGCAGGGCATCCGACTGGACTTAGCGTCCGGTGCCCATCCGCAGTCAAACGTCCAGGTGGAGCGAGCAAACGGCCTCATCCTATCTGGCATCAAGCCCCGCCTGGTCGAACCACTGAAGTGTTCGGCTGGCTGTTGGCTTGAAGAGCTGCCAGCCATCCTCTGGAGTCTACGCACGACTTCAAACAAGTCAACCGGCTTCACGCCTTTCTTCCTCGTCTACGGTGCTGAAGCCGTCATCCCAACGGACATAGAGTTCGACTCCCCGCGAGTCACCATGTACACCGAGGAGGAAGCAGAAGAAGCACGTCAAGATGGCATCGATCTGGTGGAAGAGGGCCGGCTGTTGGCACTCAGCAGGTCCGGCATCTACCAGCAGAGCCTGCGCCGATACTACAACAGAAAGCTCAGGCCGAGATCTTTCCAAGAAGGCGACCTTGTGCTCCGACTGATCCAGCGGACAGCCGGCCAGCACGAGATGTCGGCACCTTGGGAAGGCCCCTTCATTATCAGCAAAATGCTGGGCAACGACTCCTACTACCAGATCGACGCTCAGAAGCCCCGAGCATGCAAGAGAGACGACTCTGACAAAGAGTCCGAACGGCCATGGAATGCAAATCTCCGCCGAAGATTTTACAGTTGATGCAGTATGTACCATGCTACCCCTTTGTATTAAAGTACAAAGACTTCGGGCCCCCCGAGACGAGCTCGGGGACTGCCCTTTTTATTATCTGTATGATTAGCATTATGCGTTCGAGTATGCTACTCTTTGCTACACCGCTTGGCACTGGGTTCGACTAGTCAGCCCGGGGACTCGCCGTCTTGCGCAATGAAACGCTTCCTGAAGTCAAACAAGTAGTGTGCGGCGCCTAAGCCGTCTCCTGCCAGAAGCTGCAGCTCGCAGAGCGACTGTTTGGCGGGCAGGAGTAAGGATGAATGGGCGCCCACACGAAAAATGGCTAAGGACCTAAAAGCGTTAACATAGCTTAAGCCGGCTTCCTGCACCTTTTCACAAAACCGATTCGTGACTAGTCGGCTTGCCGCTTTCTATCTAACTTGTTAAAAAGACTCCAATGAATGGCAAGTACATGCTTTCCCCAAAGTAGCCAGGCATTTGGTCCAGCGGCAGTCCACGGAGCGGTTGTCCGGCTGATAAGGCGGCGACTAGTGGAAGGCGGCAAAGGAAAAAGCCAAAGGAGCAATAAACAAGGAAAGATAGAATTCGGATTGATATTTACATAACATAAGCCCTTGGCCGAATCTTCAAATACACCCCGCGGGTGGAATTGTGCAAGTTAACAAGTTCTTCAAAGACTTTTAAAGCAGATAAAATAAAAGCCAGATGGTAGCCTAGGGGGCGGCAGATGGGTTCGGAGGGTCGGAGGAGAAGGCGGTGTCAGGCACCGGGGCAGCCGCCTGGGCAGTCTCGGTTTGATCGTCTCCGGCGGCAGTTGGCCCGGTTGGACGCGGCTCGTTGCTGGAGGCGCGGTCGAGCTGAGGCTGGTCGCGCCCCGTCTTCTCGCGCCTCCGTCTCGCCTTCGCCCTCCGCCTCGCCTTCCTCCTCGGTGATGGAGCCAATCACCTCCGCCGAGTCCTCGTCATAGTCTAGGTTCATCCCGAACCACTCAGGCGGCACCTCCTCGCCGCCTGTAGCCCGCTCGGGGACGAAGATGCTGGTATCAGTGTAGTCGGCAATCGCCGCCATACGCTCGACAAGGGCGCCCTCCACAGCCACCAGCTCCGCCTGGGCCTCAGACCGGAACGCGGCCAGCCGGTCCAGGTCCAGCCCTGGATACCATGCCTTGATGAATTCCAAGGCCCGGCGCGCTTTGGCCCGGGCCGAGGAACCCTTCCAGGCCTCAAGACGGCCAGCTGCGACCTCCAGCCAGTTGGCAGTTTGACTGGCAGTGCGCAGAGCCGGCATGTCTGGCCATAGAGCGGCAACAGCCTGGGCGCCGGCACGCTGAAGCCGGCGCATCAACCGATGGGCCGGCCGAAGACGGGCTTCGATGCTCAGAAGCTGTTCGTCGACGGTCAGGGAGGCGTTAGCGGCAATCTCAGCGCCGTTTGCCCTCCGTGCCTCGCGATCAGCCTCGATGGCCTGTGTGACTGCCTGCGAGTGGCCAGGAAAGAAGTCTGCCAAGACAAAAAAGAAGCAAGTCAAAAAATCAGAAGTCAGCCCGACCCATAGTCGGAAGCTCAAAGAAAGAGAGAAAAGAAAAGAAACTCACCGTTGACGATGTCCTCGATCTCATGGAACCCGAAGGTCAGTAGTGCCTCCTTTTCAGTCCAGGAGGAGCGCTCGCTTTCGAACTCGGCCAGGTGAGCAGCCTCCTTCTTCTCGGCCTCGTCCTGCGCCTTCTTGAGCAGTTCCCTCTGCTCGGCCAGCTGCGCAGCCAGCAGGTCGCGCTCCGCGGCAAGCTTGTTGCACTCCTCCCCCTTGACGCACAAGGCGGTGTTGGCTTCACCCAGCTGCTCCTGAAGAGTGGCGTTGGCCCCTAAAGAACAAGGAAGGAGACGTTAAGTCGTCAGCAAAGAAGGTCGTCGGGAAGATTCGGCCCGACTGCTCAGCAGTCGGCCCGAATCTCAGGGACTACAGCCCGTGGGTGCACCAGCGGGCCCCCACAAAGAAGAAGAAAAAACAAAGAAAGAGATGTTAAGTCGTCAATAAAGAAGGTCGCCGGGAAGATCCGACACGACTGCTCAACAGTCGGCCCGAATGTCGGGGACTACAGCCCGCGGGTGCGCCAGCGCGCCCCCGCGAAAAAGAAGAAGGACTTACTCCGGCTCTCTGACAAATCGGCGGTCCGCTTGCCTAGCTCCTCAACATTGCGTTTGAAGGCAGTGACGCGGAGGTTGTGATACTCCTGTAATAAGCATTTCAGACAAAGATAAATACTTGGAACTCGCCAGAGGGAGTTCCGAACTGCCTGCTCAGCAGCCGGTCCGAAACTCGGGGACTACACCCAGTGGGTGCGCTGGCGCGCCCCCATAGAGAAGAACAAGAAAAACAAGAATCAACGAAGAAGCGTACTCGGACGGCTGCTCGCGATGCCAGATGCGCCTTGGTGCAGTTCTGGAGGGCGTCGCCCTCGGGTCGCAGCTTCGCCTGGACGTCCAGGAGTGCCTGGTTCAGCGGACCTGTGCAGCCACCTCGCACCCACCCAACGGGCGTGGCGCTTGTCGCCTCGGCGTCTGGGATGGCCGAGATGGCGGCACCGATCTCCAGGGGTCGTGGCACCGAAGTCGCCTTCTCAAGGCGGCAGCGCGCTGGCGAGGCGACTTGAAGGAGCAGCCTCGCCACGGCCTCGTCCTCAGTCGGCGGCACCGGCGGGCCCGCCGGCTACTTACCATGCGCGCTCCCAGACGGCGGCGGAGGCGGCGGTGGCGGCACGAGTGTATCCGACATGGAGGTCTCGCCGCTTTCCTTCTCCGCGATGGGGTTCTCGGCTCCCGCTTCTCCAGTCTGCCCCATGAACTCCGGGGGCGGCGGTGCGGAGGACAGGGGGAGGACGTGCAACGCCGATTGGCGGCGCGAGGCCTCCTCTGCTCGCTGTCTTGCCGCAATGGCGGGTTCGGCCTCTTCCAACTTTTTCTGGGCGGAGGTCGCCGCCTTCTTAGCCTCCGCCTTCTCCAGGCGGTCGGCCTCCTCCTCGTCGCGCTTCTCCCGCGCGTTTCGCTCCGTCGCCTCCCGGAGGTCGGCGACGGGGTGTCAGGACCCAGATCCTAAGTCACACCGATCTAGCATGTAACACATCATATCACTTTGTGGCCTCACGCACGGTATTCCCACGGGTGCTACCTTACCTGGCCCGGGACCGTTTGCGCCTTTTGGCTCGCGTATATGATAGTGCCGCTAGCATCCATATGACAAAGAACCCGGGCTGACATGGCTAGTCGTGAACCCAAAGTGGCACTAACTTACACGGACAGGCATACATGACCCAGCAACGAACGTGTCGGTCATCAGCGAGTGAATCCGGGCTGTAGCAACTGGGCTAGCAGGAATCCGGAGAATCCGGGCTGTAGTAGGCTAACAGGACTCCGGTAGACACCGTGTGACATTTCCCCGAAGGGACAGACACAAGAACGAAGAAGGACACATGCCGGCCAGCCTAAGTGTTCCGGAGCAGTAGCAAGCTATCAAGCTCAGTGGAAGCACTAGGAGACATTTCCCGGTAAGAGAGGCTAACAAGGATAAACAACTAGATAGTCAGATCCCACACATACCAAGCATTTCAATAACATACACACAATATGCTCGATATGTGCAAATACAACATGGCATCACAACATGACTCTACAACTCAAGTATTTTATTCAATAGGCTCCGAGGAGCGAGATATTACAAGCATGAGTCTCATGACCCAACATTCAGAGCAAACAAGTCAAGCACAAGCGGAAGCTTAACATGTCTGAGTACAGACATCTACAAAAGAAAAAGGTTGAGAAGCCTAACTGTCTATCAGATCCTGCCGAGGGCACAAGATCATAGCTGAGGTAACAAGCTAAACGTCGAAGTCCACGCGGTACTACTAGCGAGACTGAAGTCTCTCTACAAAAACATAAATTAAGCAATGTGAGTACAAATGTACCCAGCAAGACTTACATCAGATCTAACTACATATGCACATCATCAACAAGGGGTGGTGGAGTTTGACTGCAGCAAGCCAGCTTTGACTCGGTGGCTATCCTGAACTACGACTGCAAGTAACTCTTTTGAGGTGGCGCACACGAGTCCTCATATTCACCATATCAATACACCACTATGGATCCGCTCCCGTCTCCCTACGAGAACGCCATCCATAGCACTCACGCTTATCTTGCGTATTTTAGAGTATCCACTTTCACTTGTCTATGAACTGTACAGGCAACCCAGAAGTCCTTTACCACGGACACGGCTATTCGAATAGATGATGTTAACCCTGCAGGGGTGTACTTCTTCACACACGCTCTCGCCACTTACCGCCATGTACACGTCATGTATCTCGGCAACATTCAAGCGGAAGTCTGGCGAGGGTGTCGGCCACGACCTGACTAACCACACAAGTCTCTCGTCCAGGTTTATCGCCTATTCGGGTTCCATCCGCAAGGAGATCCATCCGGGGTGTCGCTCACGGCCCCAAACGATGTGTGCAGGGTTCCCAAGCCCACCTCGACGGGTGGATCTACGCTTGGCACACCATGCCATGGTGCCTAGTCTGTCCCAAGCCCACCCGTACCGGGTGCCACTTGGTAGACTACTAACACTACCTACAAACACCAAAAACTAGTTGCAACTCCTGGATAGAGATCAAGTTGATTAATAAGTCGAGAGAGCTTGGAGTGCCCGGAGCCCAATGTGTGTGTCACAGCCCCAGATCGGCCTTGTTTGACTTTGATTGCTCATCATGTCATCATGTTTAAATTTCTAAGAAACTTGAAATGGGGATTGCCTAAACCCTAGCATTAAAGGAATTCACTAGATTTACCTAAAATATTTTTCAGTAAGTCCAAATGGCTTTCAAAAATGTTCATCAATTATGGTAAATACTGTAAACAGTAGCCAGAGGTGATGCACATTTTTCCATGACATATTTGGGCTTTGAATTAAATCATATGGTATTTTCATTTGGGCATTTGAATACTATAAAATATTTGAAATGCTCAAATAATCATAAACTAAAATGTTTACTGTTGGATATATTCTAAACAGTAGCCATGATTAGTTTCATGATTTTTGAAAGTGTCTGAGTATTTTTAATAAAGCCCTAAAATTACAGAATAATAGAAAACTGAAATAATTAGAAAAAGGAGAGAGAGAAACCTACCCGGCCCAGCTCCTCCAGCCACTTACCTGGCGCCACCAACTAGCCCAGCACGGCCCAGCCCACTGCCGCTTCCCCCCCTGTCGCCTTCCTCCTCGCGCCAGTAGGCAGGGGCGCGTGCCCGGCGCACGTGGCCACACGCCGGCCACCTCCTCCCTGCCTGGCTGCCTCCTCTTCTCCCTGGACGTCTCCCGCAGCTCCACGCCACCCCCTGGAACCCCCCTCGCACTCTCCCTTGTCCTCATCTCCCCCTCTGTCTCTCTCTCTCCCGCGATCGCCGTGACCGCCCGAGAACGCCGACGAGCACCCCCGTGACCACCGGCCACCCCTCGCCCTGCCGTTGAGCCCAGAGGCTCGGCCGCAACCTCTTCTCCCTCCTCGTCGAGCTACATGAGCCAGGACGGCCCCAAGACGACGCCTGTGGCCTTCTTCCCCGACCACGGCCGCCGGATGCCGCCGTCTGATTCGTCGTCTTCGCCGCCTTCCCGAGTCCGCTGAGCTACTCATCGACCTCGCCGTGAGCTCCTCTGCCGAACCCCTCTCTCCCCGTGCTTTATTTCCCACTGTAGCCGTGCTAACCACCGCGGCCAAGAGCTTCTCGCCGCCGGCCATGGCGAGGCCGTGGCCACAGCCACCGCAGCTCGCTCTCGAGCCCACCGTCGTGCTCACCGCAACCTCAGTAGCCTGTAGCCACCACCAGCTCCTCCTGCCGTGCCTCCTAGTGACGACCCCGAGCTCACCCGAGCTCCGGCAGCCGCCAACGTCGTCGCCGGCGTCTTTTCCGACCATCCCGAGCCCAACCGCCACCACCACTCGATGCTCGAGCTCCCCAGCTACGCGTAGCGCATCTCCGCCGTTGATTTGGTCGACGGAGGACCAAATCCGAGCCTCGCCGCCGTGTCTGGCCTCGCCGGCGTCGAGTCGCCGGCGGGTTTGACCCCGCTGACCAGGGGTTTGACCTCCCTGGGATTAACACGCGTGGGCCCTGCACCTGACAAGATTAGTTTAGGACTAATTACACCTGCTGACACTGATAGTGGGCCCCGTGGCTATTAATTTGATTAGTTAGAATTAATTAACTCTGTTAGTCACTTGTGTCACTGACGTGTGGACCCCGCTGGTCAGGTTTGACCCGGACCAGCCCCTGTTGACCTGCTGACGCCATGCCAACGTCATGCTGACGCAGTAAACCCTTTTCTGGATTTTAAATAAATCTAAACGATTTATTTATTTCAGAAAATAGCTAAAACTTCTAAAAATCATAGTAATTCAACCGTGACTCCAAATCAAACAAATTATATATGTAAAATTATCAGAAAAATTCAAGGAATCCATCTGTACCATTTTCATGCATGTTTGAAAAATGTTTGTCCTCTGTTTTGGACAAAACAAATAAATGGCATTTAAACTCTCACATAAGGAGTTTGAATTTGAATCTTGTATTCAAACCAACCCCATTTAACTTGTTGCTAGATGCATTAGCCCAAAACACATTCATATTGCCATGTCATAGCATGCATCATACTGTGCATTGCATTGATCGTGTTTCTTCTGTGTTTGCCGGTGTTGTTCCCCCTCAGTAGAAGTTGTACCGACGATGTGATTGTTGACACTGATGAAGACTCAATGCTATCTTCAGAAGTGCTAGGCAAGCAAAACCCCCTTGTTCATTCCGATACAACCCTACTCTCTCGCCCTGCTCTCTTTTACTGCATTAGGACAACAACGAGTCATTTGTTACTTGCTGCGGTAGCTGAACCCCTTTATCCTCTGCATGACCTGTCATTGCCATAGTAAATAGATGAAACCCACTAGTATGAGTAGGAGTTGCTTGAGCCCTGTTGTGCCTACTCATTCATGTTTGTTTGTCATGCCTGCTACTGCTTAGAGTTGAGTCAGGTCTGATTCATCGGGAATGAATCAGAGGTGTGTGAACATGTCCTACTGTGTGTGAGCTAAGTGGTGAACACGATTTGGTAAAGGTAGCGGTGAGAGGCCATGTAGGAGTACATGGTGGGTTGTCTCATTGAAGTCGTCCTTAGGAACTGAGTTATGTGTTTGTGATCCATGATTCAGCTACTACCATGCATTGGGCCCTGAGATATGACCCCGCTCGACTTCTTAATCACCCTTGTCCTCTGTCCAGGAGTTGCAAGTAGTTTCTGGTGTTTGTAGTATGGTGGAGGCCGTGGGCAGCGCTGACCGGAGGGGTGAGCTGTGATGCGGTAGGCACGTGGCCGGGTATACCGGGCGCCCGTTTGGTGTCACGGAACCCTGTTCACATCGTTTGGGGCTGTGAGCGAAACCCTGCCGGATCTCCTCATGGATGGAACCCGAATAGGCGATAAACCTGGACTAGAGACTTGAGTGTTTAGGTAGGTCATGGTCTACACTCACGTCGGCTTTCGCTTGAAGTCTGCCGAGCACATGTCGTGTGCAGACGCTAAGTGGTGGAAACATGTATGAAGAAGTACACCCCTGCAGGGTTAACATCATCTATTCGAATAGCCGTGTCCGCGGTAAAGGACTTCTGGGTTGCTTATATCAGTTCATAGACAAGTGAAGTGGATACTCTAAAATATGCAAGATAAGCGTGAGTGCTATGGATGGCGTTCTCGTAGGGAGACGGGAGCGGATCCATAGTGGTGTATTGATATGGTGAATATGTGGACTCGTGTGCGCCACCTCAAAAGAGTTGCTTGCAGTCGTAGTTTAGGATAGCCATCGAGTCAAAGCTGGCTTGCTGCAGTTAAACCCCACCATCCCCTTTGTTGATAATGAAGCATATGTAGTTAGTTCTGATGTAAGTCTTGCTGGGTACATTTGTACTCACGTTTGCCTATTTTATGTTTTGCAGAGAGATTTCGGTCTCGCTAGTAGTTCCGCGTGGACTTCAACGTTTAGCTTGTTACCTCAGCTACGATCTTGTGCCCTCGGCAGGATCTGGTAGATAGTCAGGCTTCTCAGCCTTTTTCATTTGTAGATGTCTGTACTCAGACATGTTAAGCTTCCGCTTGTGCTTTGATTTGTATGCTCTGAATGTTGGGTCATGAGACCCCTGTTTGTAATATCTCGCTCCTCGGAGCCTAATGAATACATACTTGGGTCGTAGAGTCATGTTGTGATGCCATGTTGTATTTGCACATATCGAGCATATTGTGTGTATGTTATTGAAATGCTTGGTATGTGTGGGATCTGACTATCTAGTTGTTTATCCTTAGTAGCCTCGCTTATCGGGAAATGTCTCCTAGTGTTTCCACTGAGCCATGGTAGCTTGCTACTGCTCCGGAACACTTAGGCTGGCCGGCATGTGTCCTTCTTCGTTCCTGTGTCTGTCCCTTCGGGGAAATGTCACGCATTGAGTATCGGAGCCCTGTTAGCCCGCTACAGCCCGGTTTACCGGAGTCCTGCTAGCCCAGTGCTACAGCCCGGACCCACTTGCTGATGACCGACACGTTCGATGCTGGGTCATGGATGCCTGTCCCTGTAAGTCTATGCCACTTTGGGTTTACGACTAGTCATGTCAGCCCGGGCTCCTTATCATATGGATGCTAGCGACATCATTATATACGTGAGCCAAAAGGCGCAAACGGTCCCGGGCAAAGGTAAGGTGACACCCGTGGGAATACCGTGCGTGAGGCCGCAAGGTGATATGAGGTGCTACAGGCTAGTTCGATGTGACATTGAGTCGGGGTCCTGACAGGTTTGGTATCAGAGCTTGACTGCCTGTAGGATTACCAAGCCAAACTGGTCGAAGTTGAGTCTAGAAATTCTTTAGTTATATAAGGGAATTGATTGTGGGATGGAACGTAAGGCTCTTTTTACTCCTTATACCTCATGGCCTTCTGATCTGAGTCATCATCTTCTCTTCTACGGGGATTAAGAACTAGGCTTTCTCTTCTTTCTATCAGGATCACGTGTTACTAATCCATAGACTTATAGAATTGTGGGACTTAAGCCTCTGTTCAGTCTCTACTACTTCCGTACATTAACTGTTGATCTCGAAACCTTGATATTGTGCTTCCGAGTGGTTATGCCACCATTTTTGTGAATGTCTCAAATCTTTTCTGGGCATTTATAGCCGTTATGCTGTCCGAGTCATCCCAGGTTTCTAAACAGTCTGATGCATTTGCAAATCCCTTCTTCCCGTTCCCGATGTCCTTTTGGTCAGATTAATCACACAAATTAGTGAGTTGAGGTACTTTATTGCCTCGACATATATGTTGGAGTTAATAATTATGACCCTAAGTGCTTAGGGGATCATCTAGTGGTCTAGCCATGATCTGTGTTTTCCAGTGTGATGATTCTGGCCGTCATTATCGAAAGCATCCCGTGATGCCATTTAGTTAGTAGGCATTCTATTTCTGGGTTCTGAACCCGAGATTCACCCCATTTATCTCATGTTGATAGTGTTGCTAGTTCCTTTAGGAAATTAGTAACTTTTGCATTAGTCCTCGAGGTCCATGGTATTTTCCTTCTTCCAAATACTATGAACCATTCAGGCAGAAGTTATTTGAACCAAAAGATCACAATCAGAGTACTCTTGAGGAGTTCTCCATTCATAAATCGTGACTCTGCCAGTCCTACCTCTCTGCATGGGTTATCCGGAAGAAACATATTGAACTTGGTTCGACATACTAATCTATGCATCCACAACTCAGAAAATTATATGTTCTTTGAGTTGTCCCTCTTAGTTGTATTCTAACCCTGGTCTATCATTTGATAGTCAAGATTATGCGTGCATTCCTATTACTCTTGTGGTCCGTCAAGCCATTCTATTCCGGAATGACTAGGAGAAACAAACTCCAGTACCTTGTCCATTTCCAGGATTAGGTCAAAGCAGTCATACTCCGCAGATCAAATTGCTAATCCTGCTTTTGCTCTGTTCCACCTTGGAGTATTACCATCTTTATATCAAGAATGTCATGGGAATTGCACACCATCCTATGAACTCTTGGTACAGTGATACTTCTTGCCATCATTGTTCATTCCTCGGTTTCCGTGTTTTTGTAACCGGAATGCCGACAAGTGAATCGTGGTGTGTGAAATCAATACTCCTAGCATCCTTGTTGCTTGGTAGTTAAATGGACAACAACCTCATTCTTAACGTGTTGGTTCTTGAATCATCATTCTAAGATTGATCGTGCTACCTTGTCCATCTTCCTGGTGCACATTTCGATTGATGAGTTAGGATTTTGTCAAGTCCTCGCTCATTTGATCATATCGTCTTGCCCTGAAAAGCAAGATTGTTCTCGATCTTAGTAACATATCAGTGGTTCGTGATTTTCCGAATATCTTCTCGAAAGTATCACCAGGTTGTCACCTGACTGTTATGTTGAGCTCGTGATCAAGTTGGTTTATCCTGTAAACCACCCTTTCTCCAAGAATCCGTGTTGGATACCCCTGAGATAGTTGGTTAAGCTATGCATCAACTTGGAGAGTTGGAAGATAGAAGCTTGTCCGATATAGTTCATTATAAGGGATGTTTTGTATGTGTGTGTTGAAGAAAGTTGATATTTCATCGACTGACCCTCGTGATCAGTTAATGGACCTATCATCTTGTCCAACCTTTGATTTGGGTGTGGGCTATCCTCAAATCAAGTCAGAACCAACGATGTTCGTAATGTTGTCTTACTCGTGGTTTTTCCTCGAGCATACACCATTATATTCTTTGGTCTGACCAATGCTATCACCGTGTTCACTTAACTATGGAATTCCTTTTAAAAGGAAACCCGGATGAATTGTTGTTGAGCCCATTGACAAAATCCTTATCTCCTTCATGACTTTGTTGAACATTAAGCTAGTGTTGGAAACCTTTGAAAACATTTCTTCATGCTAGTTCATGAAGCATATGTTCGGATGTAAGAAGTGACTTCCTCCAGTTCATGTGCATTTGATACAAGTTGCCGCCGTGGATTCGAGAAAGTCAATGTTGTTTCCTTTGGAATCATCCCAAATCAGTCATGCATACGTGCGAAGTATTCTGTGGTTCGGAGACTTGCAACCTCCATTCTATATGTGTCCCTAGCACACCAAGCCACCGATTGATTTGTTCAAGGAGAAGAAGTTCCTTCTTAAGAGCATGCCTTATGCAAGGACTTCGATATCCTTGTTGATGGTTTCCCCACTTGAACTCGGTAGTGTTTTATTATAAGACTACTTTGTGGTCATGCTTGTCTTGGACAACATGTTCACATGTTGTAGCAGAACCAGCTCATGTTTTGGAGCTTGCTATCGTAATTCATTTCCCGAGAATCTTGCAACGTCATGTCGTCGATTTGTGTTGCAAACTTTCATTTTTCTTCCTAGACTCGATGAGTCTAGAATATCCAGACACCAACCAGATCTGAATCTCAGGCAGATGTGATGGTTGGAACATTTCCCAAGAACTATAATACTGGTCTCGCGATAACCGGTAAAGTGGATGTCATGGCCAACACACCCCGCTGGAAGACCTATTGTTGTAGTATCTTGATTGAATAAGTTGGCCACCTCCCCATAAGGATCTCGTAGAATTTATTCTAGTAGTTGTTCCTTATGGATTTTTGTGTTTCCGAAGTCCGACCTTTACCTGATGTTCTAGATGTCAAACCATATCTATGAATGGATTATGCTATCATATCAGGGAGAACATTAGAAGCGGAGAGCTAAATGTCTCTCGGTCGATCATCTAGATTTTGATCCCTTGGCCTCGCTAAGGTGAAATTTGAGAAGGTTATCTTCCTTTGCATCTGCATCATCCATCATTGTTCATCATGGTAGTACGTTGTGTTGCCAGGATCCTTGACACGGATATTGGTAAAATCTTGATGATTATGGAAATGCTCAAGTTCTTGAGAGCACGCGCAAGTGCTAGGTTTGATCGTCGGCATTAACTGTATAGTACTCTCAGTTTCCTCGGCAATGCTATGACCTTTTCAAACAGTGAATTCACTCTCTATTGTTGGGTTCTTCTCCAGTTACCAGAATCATTCCCAGCATTTGCATTTTGTTCCCAGCTTGCACCGCCAATGTGCCATTCTACCATGGGTCTCTTCCAGTTCCGGTGGTAAGCAAATTCATCCATTACGTTGTCTTCAACAGGGTAATCCACATCATCCAAGTCCGAGTATGCCATTCTACCGACCCCTCCAAACGATCGCTCAAGAATTGCCTTAGGCTGGTTTAAAGAGTTTCAATGATCTCTGAATCAAAGGTAATTCTTTTTGCCACGTAAGGGGATATATCTACGAGTCACCATCCCTAAGGTGCCTCGTTGTGGTATCATGGCAACTCAACTCCTCGCTACGTTGACAATCGTTTACCACCTTTTTAAGTGTGGAATTCTTGTCTACCTAGTGAACCCTCGTCATCTGTTCCACTCCATCCGTCTAGAGGTGTGCTTCGTCTCTCAGCTCAAGAGATGTTGCTATGTCTCATTCCGTGAGTTAATCCTGAGTTGTTCGACCTTCGAGAAGAACGATTCTTTTGGGGTTTTTCCTTCCTCTCGTTGTCATGATAGTTGGAGTTCTCGGAGCAAGACATCAAGATAATGATGGTGATCAAATCAACACTCTTATGGAGTGCACCCTGGATCGTGAAGATTATGTTAGTTGGCGTTTTCCCTTCGTCTTACCCTGCGCTTGAATCTCGGGTCGAGATTCCTGTTTAGTGGGGGTGAGCTGTCACAGCCCCAGATCGGCCTTGTTTGACTTTGATTGCTCATCATGTCATCATGTTTAAATTTCTAAGAAACTTGAAATGGGGATTGCCTAAACCCTAGCATTAAAGAAATTCACTAGATTTACCTAAAATATTTTTCAGTAAGTCCAAATGGCTTTTAAAAATGTTCATCAATTATGGTAAATACTGTAAACAGTAGCCAGAGGTGATGCACATTTTTCCATGACATATTTGGGCTCTGAATTAAATCATATGGTATTTTCATTTGGGCATTTGAATACTATAAAATATTTGAAATGCTCAAATAATCATAAACTAAAATGTTTACTGTTGGATATATTCTAAACAGTAGCCATGATTAGTTTCATGATTTTTGAAAGTGTCTGAGTATTTTTAATAAAGCCCTAAAATTTACAGAATAATAGAAAACTGAAATAATTAGAAAAAGGAGAGAGAGAAACCTACCCGGCCCAGCTCCTCCAGCCACTTACCTGGCGCCACCAACCAGCCCAGCACGGCCCAGCCCACCACCGCTTCCCCCCCTGTCGCCTTCCTCCTCGCGCCAGTAGGCAGGGGCGCGTGCCCGGCGCGCGTGGCCACATGCCGGCCACCTCCTCCCTGCCTGGCTGCCTCCTCCTCTCCCTGGACGTCTCCCGCAGCTCCACGCCACCCCCTGGAACCCCCCTCGCACTCTCCCTCGTCCTCATCTCCCCCTCTGTCTCTCTCTCCCGCGATCGCCGTGACCGCCCGAGAACGCCGACGAGCACCCCCGTGACCACCGGCCTCCCCTCGCCCTGCCGTTGAGCCCAAAGGCTCGGCCGCAACCTCTTCTCCCTCCTCGCCGAGCTACATGAGCCAGGACGGCCCCAAGACGACGCCTGTGGCCTTCTTCCCCGACCATGGCCGCCGGATGCCGCCGTCCGATTCGTCGTCTTCGCCGCCTCCCCGAGTCCGCTGAGCTACTCATCGACCTCGCCGTGAGCTCCTCTGCCGAACCCCTCTCTCCTCGTGCTTTATTTCCCGCTGTAGCCGTGCTAACCACCGCGGTCGAGAGCTTCTCGCCGTCGGCCATGGCGTGGCCGTGGCCACAGCCACCGCAGCTCGCTCCCGAGCCCACCGTCGTGCTCACCGAAACCTCAGTAGCCCGTAGCCACCACCAGCTCCTCCTGCCGTGCCTCCTAGCGATGACCCCGAGCTCGCACGAGCTCCGGCAGCCGCCAACATCGTCGTCGGCGTCTTTTCCGACCATCCCGAGCCCAACCGCCACCACCACTCGATGCGCGAGCTCCCCAGCTACGCGTAGCGCATCTCCGCCGTCGATTTGGTCGACGGAGGACCAAATCCGAGCCTCGCCGCCGTGTCTGGCCTCGCCGGCGTCGAGTCGCCGGCGGGTTTGACCCCGCTGACCAGGGGTTTGACCTCCCTGGGATTAACATGCGTGGGCCCTGCACCTGACAAGATTAGTTTAGGACTAATTACCCCTGCTGACACTGACAGTGGGCCCCGTGGCTATTAATTTGATTAGTTAGAATTAATTAACTCTGTTAGTCACTTGTGTCACTGACGTGTGGACCCCGCTGGTCAGGTTTGACCCGGACCAGCCCCTGTTGACCTGCTGACGTCATGCCAACGTCATGCTGACGCAGTAAACCCTTTTTGGATTTTAAATAAATCTAAACGATTTATTTATTTCAGAAAATAGCTAAAACTTCTAAAAATCATAGTAATTCAACCGTGACTCCAAATCAAACAAATTATATATGTAAAATTATCAGAAAAATTCAAGGAATCCATCTGTACCATTTTCATGCATGTTTGAACAATGTTTGTCCTCTGTTTTGGACAAAACAAATAAATGGCATTTAAACTCTCACATATGGAGTTTGAATTTGAATCTTGTATTCAAACCAACCCCATTTAACTTGTTGCTAGATGCATTAGCCCAAAACACATTCATATTGCCATGTCATAGCATGCATCATACTGTGCATTGCATTGATCGTGTTTCTTCTGTGTTTGCCGGTGTTGTTCCCCCTCGGTAGACGTTGTACCGACGATGTGATCGTTGACACTGATGAAGACTCAATGCTATCTTCAGAAGTGCTAGGCAAGCAAAACCCCCTTGTTCATTCCGCTACAATCCTACTCTCTCGCCCTGCTCTCTTTTACTGCATTAGGACAACAACGAGTCATTTGTTACTTGCTGCGGTAGCTGAACCCCTTTATCCTCTGCATGACCTGTCATTGCCACAGTAAATAGATGAAACCCACTAGTATGAGTAGGATTTGCTTGAGCCCTGTTGTGCCTACTCATTCATGTTTGTTTGTCATGCCTGCTACTGCTTAGAGTTGAGTCAGGTCTGATTCATCGGGAATGAATCAGAGGTGTGTGAACATGTCCTACTGTGTGTGAGCTAAGTGGTGAACACGATTTGGTAAAGGTAGCGGTGAGAGGCCATGTAGGAGTACATGGTGGGTTGTCTCATTGAAGTTGTCCTTAGGAACTGAGTTATGTGTTTGTGATCCATGATTCAGCTACTACCATGCATTGGGCCCTGAGATATGACCCCGCTCGACTTCTTAATCACCCTTGTCCTCTGTCCAGGAGTTGCAAGTAGTTTCTGGTGTTTGTAGTATGCTAGAGGCCGTGGGCAGCGCTGACCGGAGGGGTGAGCTGTGATGCGGTAGGCACGTGGCCGGGTATACCGGGCGCCCGTTTGGTGTCACGGAACCCTGTTCACATCGTTTGGGGCTGTGAGCGAAACCCAGCCGGATCTCCTCATGGATGGAACCCGAATAGGCGATAAACCTGGACTAGAGACTTGAGTGTTTAGGTAGGTCATGGTCTACACTCACGTCGGCTTTCGCTTGAAGTCTGCCGAGCACATGTCGTGTGCAGACGCTAAGTGGTGGAAACATGTATGAAGAAGTACACCCCTGCAGGGTTAACATCATCTATTCGAATAGCCGTGTCCGCGGTAAAGGACTTCTGGGTTGCTTATATCAGTTCATAGACAAGTGAAGTGGATACTCTAAAATATGCAAGATAAGCGTGAGTGCTATGGATGGCGTTCTCGTAGGGAGACGGGAGCGGATCCATAGTGGTGTATTGATATGGTGAATATGTGGACTCGTGTGCGCCACCTCAAAAGAGTTTCTTGCAGTCGTAGTTTAGGATAGCCATCGAGTCAAAGCTGGCTTGCTGCAGTTAAACCCCACCATCCCCTTTGTTGATAATGAAGCATATGTAGTTAGTTCTGATGTAAGTCTTGCTGGGTACATTTGTACTCACGTTTGCCTATTTTATGTTTTGCAGAGAGATTTCGGTCTCGCTAGTAGTTCCGCGTGGACTTCGACGTTTAGCTTGTTACCTCAGCTACGATCTTGTGCCCTCGGCAGGATCTGGTAGATAGTCAGGCTTCTCAGCCTTTTTCATTTGTAGATGTCTGTACTCAGACATGTTAAGCTTCCGCTTGTGCTTTGATTTGTATGCTCTGAATGTTGGGTCATGAGACCCTTGTTTGTAATATCTCGCTCCTCGGAGCCTAATGAATACATACTTGGGTCGTAGAGTCATGTTGTGATGCCATGTTGTATTTGCACATATCGAGCATATTGTGTGTATGTTATTGAAATGCTTGGTATGTGTGGGATTTGACTATCTAGTTGTTTATCCTTAGTAGCCTCGCTTACCGAGAAATGTCTCCTAGTGTTTCCACTGAGCCATGGTAGCTTGCTACTGCTCCAGAACACTTAGGCTGGCCGGCATGTGTCCTTCTTCGTTCCTGTGTCTGTCCCTTCGGGGAAATGTCACGCATTGAGTATCGGAGCCCTGTTAGCCCGCTACAGCCCGGTTTACCGGAGTCCTGCTAGCCCAGTGCTACAGCCCGGACCCACTTGCTGATGACCGACATGTTCGATGCTGGGTCATGGATGCCTGTCCCTGTAAGTCTGTGCCACTTTGGTTTACGACTAGTCATGTCAGCCCGGGCTCCTTATCATATGGATGCTAGCGACATCATTATATACGTGAGCCAATAGGCGCAAACGGTCCCGGGCAAAGGTAAGGCGACACCCGTGGGAATACCGTGCGTGAGGCCGCAAAGTGATATGAGGTGTTACAGGCTAGATCGATGTGACATTGAGTCGTGGTCCTGACAGTGTGGTAGTAACTGCTCATGGATGACAAACACAGAACTCAGTTCCTGAGGACGGCAGCAATAAGACAACCCACCATGTACTCCTACTTGGCCTCTCACTGCTACCTTTACCAAAACGTGTTCACACACTTAGTTCACACACAGTAGGAGATGTTTACACACCTCCAATTCATCCCCGATGAATCAGACCTGACTCAACTCTAAGCAGTAGCAGGCATGGCAAACAAGCATGAATGAGTAGGCACATAAGGGCTCAAACTACTCCTACTCATGCTAGTGGGTTTCATCTATTTACTGTGGCAATGACAGGTCATGCAAAGGATAAAGGGGGTTCAACTACCACAACAAGTAGCAGATGTATCGTTGTTGTCCTAATGCAGTAAAAGAGAGCAGGAGCGAGAGAGTGGGATTGTATCGGAATGAACAAGGGGGTTTTGCTTGCCTGGCACTTCTGAAGATAATATAGTTCTTCATTGGTGTCATCGAACTCATCGTCGATACGTCGTCTACTGAGAGGGAACAACACCGGCAAACAAGGAAAAACACAATCAATGCAACACACAATATGATGCATGATCATGACATGGTAATATGAGTGTGTTGGACTAATGAAACTACAACAGGTTAAATGAAGTTGATTTGAATCAAAGATTCAAATTCAAACTCCACATGTGGTTATTTAAATGACATTCCTTTCATTTGTCCTAAATAGTAGTTATAAGTTATTCTAACATGCATGAAAATGGTACAGATGGATAGATTGGATTTTTCTGATCATTTTTCATATATAATTTGTGAGTAGTTACGTTTGTTCCTGAGGACATGGGTGAAGTCTTGTTATTAGTAGTCATGTGAATTTGTTATTCGTTCGATATTTTAATGAGATGTATGTTGTCTCTCCTCTAGTGGTGTTATGTGAACGTCGACTACATGACACTTCACCATTATTTGGGCCTAGAGGAAGGCATTGGGAAGTATAAGTAGATGATGGCTTGCTAGAGTGATAGAAGTTTAAACCCTAGTTTATCTGTTGCTTCGTAAGGGGCTGATTTGGATCCACTAGTTTCATGCTATGGTTAGGTTTACCTTAATACTTCTTTTGTAGTTGCAGATGTTTGCAATAGGGTTAATCATAAGTGGGATGCTTGTCCAAGAAAGTGCAGTGCCCAAGCACCGGTCCACCCACATATTAAATTGTCAAAGTACCGAACGCAAATCATATGAGCGTGATAAAAACTAGCTTGACGATAATTCCAATGTGTCCTCGGGAGCGCTTTTCTCATTATAAGAAATTGTCCAGGCTTGTACTTTGCTACAAAAAGGATTAGGCCACCTTGCTGCACCTTATTTACTTTCTTTGCTTGTTACCCGTTACATATTATCTTATCACAAAACTACCTGTTACCTATAATTTCAGTGCTTGCAAACAATACCTTACTGAAAACCGCTTGTAATTTCCTTCTGCTCCTCATTGGGTTTGACACTCTTACTTATCGAAAGGACTATGACAGATCCCCTATACTTGTGGGTCATCAGCTGGAGGCCATGAGATCCGAGTTAAAGTCCATGGATGAGAATCAAGTCTGGGACTTGGTTGATCCTCCACCTGGCGTAACTGCCATTGGTTGCAAATGGGTCTTTAAGAAGAAAAACGATGTAGATGGAAATGTTCAGATCCACCAAGCTTGGCTTGTCGCTAAGGGTTATGGACAATTTCAAGGAGTTGACTACGAGGAGACTTACTCGCCGGTAGCGATGCTGAAATCGGTAAGGATCGTACTAGCTATAGCTGCATATTTCAATTACGAGATATGGCAGATGGATGTCAAAACGGCTTTCCTTCATGGAAATTTAACCGAGGACATGTATATGATACAGCCTGAGGGTTTTGTTGATCCGACTAGCACTAGTAAGATATGCAAGCTTGAGAGATCCATTTATGGGTTGAGGCAAGCATCTCGGAGTTTGAACATTCGTTTTGATGAGGTCGTCAATGGTCTTGGTTTCATCAAAAGCGGAGAGGACTCTTGTTTATACAAGAAGTTAAGTGGGAGCTCGATAGTGTTTTTGATCTTGTATGTGGACGACATACTACTGATCGGGAACGATGTTTCGATGCTGAACTCGGTCAAAGAGTCATTGAATGGGAAGTTTTCGATGAAAGACCTTGGTGAGGCAGTGTATATTTTAGGCATTAAGATCTATAGAGATAGATCGAGGAGGCTGCTCGGCTTAAGCCAGAGCACGTACATAGATAAAGTGTTGAAGTGGTTCAACGTGAGTGAGGCGAAGAAAGGGTTCTTGCCACTCTCACATGGTATAAGGCTAAGCGAGACTCGGAGTCCTTTGAAATCTGATGAGCGAATCAGGATGAGTAGGATGCTGTATGCCTCGGCAATCGGATCCATCATGTATGCCATGATATGTACAAGGCCTGATTTTGCTTTTGCAATAATCCTAACAAGCAGATACCAGGCCAACCCGGGTGAGAGTCACTGGGCAGCGGAAAAGACTATTTTGAAGTACCTGAAAAGGACTAAAGAGATGTTCCTAGTTTATGGAGGTGAGGAAGAGCTCGTCATAAGGGGTTACACCGATGCTAGTTTCCAAACCGACAGAGATGATTGTCGATCACTGTCCGGATTCGTGTACGTCCTGAATGGAGGGGCAGTGCACTGGATGAGTTCCAAGCAGGATACAGTGGCCGATTCTACCACAGAAGCCGAATACATTGCGGCTTGTGAAGCTGCAAAGGAAGGTGTTTGGATCCGGCATTTTCTGGATGATCTTGGTATTTTCCCAGCCTCAGTGAAACCATTGGACCTTTATTTGTGATAATTCTGGTGCCATCGCACAAGCCAAGGAGCCGAGGAATCACCACAAGGTCAGACGCATAGACTAGAAATATCACCTGATACGAAAGATCGTAAAGAATGGTGATGTAGAGTTATGCAAGATTCACACGGATGCAAATGTTGCAGATCCGTTGACTAAGCCACTTCCACAACCCAAGCATGAGGGACACGTTAGATCTATGGGAATTCGATGTCAATTTGATTGACTCTAGTGCAAGTGGGAGACTATTGGAGATATGCCCTAGAGGCAATCATGTATGATGATATTTCCTATGTGTTTATGAATAAAGATAGTCCTTGGACATTATCAATGATGTGTATCAGCAAGTACGTGACTTGTTTGTGGGACTATGCATTGTATGATGACTTTCCTAAAAGGTCCCTAGTCGAAAGGGCTGTGTGGATGCGCAGCCGACTAGACTAGCATATGACACGGTCGATGGCTTGGTCTCACTATCCATGGAGCATTGGATGCTAACCAGATAATATGGAGTTGGAAAGGTCTGGTTGGATTCGACGTAGTCAGATCCGAGTCGAGATAAGGTCTGAGTCGGACAGACCCAACTATGAGACGCAGCGATACGTCATCTGTGAGTCTCTAGTACAATATATGTTCTATGTCCTAAGACCTGAGCTCACGCATGTACTCGGGATGGTGACAGACTTGCTTTGGGCCGACCAAACACTACTCCGTGACTCGGTAGTTACAAAGGTAGGTTTCGGGTTTGTCCAGTCCCATGCTGCGAGACATGGTCGAGCAAGATGGGATTTGCCCCTCCGATTAGGAGAGATATACTCTGGGCCCCTCGTGTGATCCGACCAGGATAAGCATGGCCATGCGACAAGGATTATGAGATAATCCGGTTTGTGGTTGGTATCACTGGAATGAGAAAGAGGCCAGGTAGCACAAGGAAGACAGTCTCGCTTTGAGCCCGACAACATATATCGTCCGGCAAAGGAACAGAAGTGTGACATGTTGTACAGGTTCGCCTAACCAGCTTCATAGTCTGCTTGGTGGTCGGCACGCCTTGCTAGAGGCCGCTACCAACTGTGCAGGTCGGAGGTGATCCGAACTGTGACCAAGCCGACTTGAACCTAAGGGGTCGCGCGCTTAAGGGAAGGAACCTACGAGGTGGATCCAAGGACACCGGTCGGATGTGATCCGAGCTGTATTCGGATTGTGGCCGAATAGACTTGTGGGCTTTAGGGTCCGTGCGAGGCCCAAGTGTTGAGCCCACGATGGACGCCTATATAAACTGGAGGTGCGGCACACTCATTTGTTGGATCGCTTCCATGCTGCGACTAGGGTTTGCATGTGTTGTGAATAGCCAGCTCCACTCACCACTGGCTGTGTGATCGGATCTAGCGGTCCGCCGCATGACGTTCCTCCTGCACGCGTGGATACTGTTAGAGGCGGTGCACTTGCGTTGCTCCGGCGAACCTGTTCACGGGATCGGCTCGGCTACGTGGGAGACCGTCAAGGAGGAGGACTCCGGGAACGCGAGGCGACTCCAGGAACACGCTGCCTCAATTCTACTTCCGCTGCACGGCACTGCGCGTCTAGTGGTAACGATGTATCATCCATCTCCCGTAGCATGTTCTTGGTTGTTCTGTGCGTAGGAAATTTTAATTTGCAGTCGACGCACCCTAACGTAGAACCCAACATCTCGGACAGCCAATCTATGTACTGTTGCCGGACTGTTGGACTATGAAGATACAAGATAGAAGACTTCATCCCATGTCCGGATGGGACTCTCCTTTGCGTGGAAGGCAAGCTTGGCGATTAGGATATGTAGATTCCTTTCTCTATAACCGACTTTGTGTAACCCTAGCCCACCTCCGGTGTCTATATAAATCGAAAGGTTTAGTCCGTAGGACAACAATCATAATCTCATAGGCTAGACTTCTAGGGTTTAGCCATTACGATCTCGTGGTAGATCAACTCTTGTAATATTCATATCCATCAAGATCAATCAAGCAGGAAGTAGGGTATTACCTCCATAGAGAGGGCCCGAACCTGGGTAAACATTTGTGTCCCCGCCTCCTATTACCATTAGCCTTAGACGCAGAGCTCGGGACCCCCTACACGAGATCCGCCGGTTTTGACACCGACATTGGTGCTTTCATTTAGAGTTCCACTGTGACGTCGAAGATAGGCTCGATGGCTCGCCTTGTTATCAAGGACAACATCACCTCCGTGGCAGCCCTGGCCTTAGGCCAAACCCTTCGGCTGGGCGGCTTTACCATGGTCGCCCGCTCGGTCGTCGGGCCGACGATGACTTCTCATGTCATCAAAAATCGCCTCCGTGTTAGCTCAGAATACTCCGAACAGAAGGATCTGACGGAGTTGTCATCTTTAAACGAACTCCTGGATGGCATTGCCGCCTTGGGAGTCGCCACGGACTACGATCGGATTGGGCTTAAACCCGATCAGAGAGAAATTGAATCTCCACCGATCACCCATCAGATAGCGGTATTGGAGGAGCAGTGCGAGGATTCTTACCCTGTGTTGAGGACGAACTATGTTCGGATCTCCGAGCTCACAGAGCCGGATACTCACCCACGGGAAGGCCTGCCCTGTACTCCGAACTTAGAATCAGACTGTGGGCCTAAAAAATTGGTTGATATCCCAGAGCCCGAACTGTTCAGCTCAAAAGTTTCTCAAGCTCTGGATCCCAGACGAGGTCAGGGTTTGGACTTAAATCCACCCACCCACCCAGATATAAGCGATCTTACCCACATCAGACAGCAACCCCGGGAAACAATCCATCACTTTTTGGCCAGATTCCTCCTTGTCAAGGACAAGATCAAAGACTGTCGTGATGAAGACGCAATCTCATTATTCTGCAAAAATTGCACGGACAAGGGAATTCTTAATGCAATCAATCGCCGCCACGTATCACACTTTGCTGACTTGGCAACAATAGTACAGAAGTACTGTGCAAAGGAAAGTGCCTGGAAAACTCAGGCAGCCTCTTGGGGGCCACCAGATTCCACGAAACCCCTCGTCCGGACAAAAAGGGTGCACCCTCGTCGGTCGCCCGATCCAGTAATCAAAAATCAAAGCCCATTACGGGGCGCGGAACCGTCCTAGAGGGATGGCTCGATAGGCCATGCAAGATACATACAACACCGGATACCATACCATCCCATAGCCTTAGAGCATGTTGGATCCTTCGGCAGGTGGCCAAGAGTGGCGAGGATCTCCTCATCAAAAATACCGCAGAGCAACATCCCATGGAAGACAACCATACAGTGCTGACAGTCTTCGAGACTTTCGCCTCAAACAATAGACGCAAAAGGGCACTCCGCGGGCTCGCCGAAGTCTGCCAAGTTGCAGCATAAACCATGGAATGACACGGCCATAACTTTCAATGCCAGCTATGAACCAAAATTCAAAACAATCCGGGCACCTGCCGCACTTGTCTTGAGTCCAATTATGGACGGTTTTCGGCTTGCCAAACTTCTCATGGACGGCGGCGGCGGGCTAAACTTCATTTATGAGGAAACTCTCAACAAAATGGAAATAGATAGGAGCCACATTGAGCAAAGCAGCACGACCTTCTGAGGAATCATTCCCAGTCGGGAGGCACGGTGTGCGGGAAAAATCACACTCGATGTGGTATTCGGCACGCCGAAGAACTATCGGTCCGAAGAGATAACCTTTCAGGTGGCCCCTACAACAGTGGATATCACGCCCTTTTAGGGCGAGATGCATTTGCGAGCTTCCAAGTTGTACCCCATTACGGGTACATGAAGCTCAAGATGCCCGGGCACAATGGAATCATCAATCCCGCCAGCGATCTGGACACAGCACTCCGCGCCGAAAACAAAACCGCCACCTTGGCCCTCAAGGCATTGTCTGAAGCCCTCGCGGCCAAAGAATTAACAGCACTGTACTCCAAAGTGGATAGGGACGACGTGATACTTGATAAGCGATCCAAATCCACCTCCTTCAAAACAGCAGTCAAAATAGTCAAATTCCAGGTCCACCCAACGAACTCCACGAAAACAGCATCCGTCGGGGCATGGCTGGACCCCACGGTCGGTGCCGCACTGCGGGAGTTCCTACGTGAAAACTGGGACATATTTGCCTGGCACCCTTCTGATATGCCAGGAATCCCACGCAGGCTGGCCGAACATAGCCTAAACATATTGAAGGGATACAAGTCGGTCAAGCAAACATTACGGCGCTTCCCCGAGCCCAAACGACAAGCCATGGGAGAGGAGCTAGCAAAGTTACTCGAGGCCGGATTCATTAGAGAGATAAAACATCCAGACTGTCTAGCAAACCTAGTGATGGTACCAAAGAAGGATAAATCCTGGCGCCTATGCGTCAATTTCAAAGACCTCAACAAGGCTTGCCCTAAGGATCCCTTTCCCCTCCCCCGCATTGATCAGATCATCGACGCTACCGCAGGACACGACTCACTGTGTTTCCTCGACACATACGCTGGATACCATCAAATCAAGATGAAGGAGTCCGACCAAGCCACAATGGCATTTATCACCCCATACGGGCCTTTCTCCTTCAAAACTATGCCTTCCGGGCTCAAAAACGCCGGTGCCACCTATCAACGCATGATTCAAACATGCCTGGAGAAACAAATCGGCATGAAAGTTGAAGCATACATGGATGACGTAGTCATCAAAACCAGGCACATCGAGTCCTTAATAGACGATCTACATCTCACATTTGACAACCTCCGAACATATGACATCAAGCTCTCCGAAAAAGTGTGTTCTCGGCGTTCCCGCGGGAGAACTTTTGGGCTTCATTGTTTCCAATAGAGGAATTGAAGCAAACCCACCTAAAATCCGAGCTTTGTCACAGTTGGCTACCCAAACAGACCTTAAACAGGTCCAAAAATTATCCGGATGTGTGGCAGCTTTATCTCCAGACTAGGAGAAAAGGCACTACCACTGTATCGCCTTCTCCGACGCACCGAACACTTCGACTGGACGAACACGGCAACGGCCGGATTGGAAGAAATAAAGGCTCTTCTAGCAAGCAACCCAATCCTGGATGCGCCAAATGTCGGCGAACCCATGTTATTATACATATCGGCCACACACCAAGTCGTGAGCGTGGTGCTCGTCGTCGAACGAGAGGCTGACGGACACAAATTCTTGCTCCAAAAGCCGGTATACTAAGTATCCACCGTCCTCACACCATGCAATGGTACCCTCATTACCAAAAAAATACCAAATGCAGTTTTCATGGCATCTAGGAAGCTATGACACTACTTCGAAGAGTGTTCAATTATGGTGGCCTCCGAAGTACCACTCAATGACATAATAAACAACCGCGACACTACGGGCCGGATTGCAAAGTGGGCCATTGAGCTCCTTCCATTTGACATATCATACAAACCGCACAGAGCCATTAAATCTCCAGTATTGGCTGACTTCGTCGCCGAATGGACAGAAGCCGAACTCCCTAAAGAGTACGGCACATACTCCAACTGGATCATGCACTTCGACGGCTCCAAAATGCTGGTAGGCCTAGGGGCAGGTGTTGTCCTGACATCCCCTACCGGGGATACTGTCCAGTACGTCCAACAAATATTATTCACGGACTCCAACAATGCGTCCGAATACGAAGCTTTACTACATGGTCTTCGGATGGCCGTCTCCATGGGCATACAACGCCTGGAAGTGCGCGGGGACTCAAACCTCGCAATATCTCAAACAAATGGAGATTTTGATGACAAAGATCCGAAGATGGCGGCTTACCATAACGTTGTTCTCAAAATGTCGGCTTGCTTCGAGGGGCTCAAGTTTCACCATGTGGCTCGAGAAAGTAATCAAGCAGCGGATGTCCTTGCTCACATTGGCGCTAAGCGCTACCCTGTCCCACCTAACATATTTTTGGAAAGGCTCTTCAAGCCATCCGTGGTGTGTCAACTGGAGGCCGGCAATACTAATCCGGATCCGAAGACAACCCAGATTCCGGACATACTGACATAATCGGGGGCTCAGCCACCGCAATTACACCATCGGCCCATCTCATCATGGCAGTCATCGCCCCATGGACCGAACCCTTCTTGGGCTACCTTAATAGGCGAGAGCTTCCTGAGGATCAGAATGAGGCACGCTGCATTGTACGACGCTCTAAAGCCTACAAGGTTCACAAGGGAGAACTCTACAAAAAAGCACTACCGGAGTACTTCAAAGATGTATCTCTGAGGAAGAAGGGCGGCAGCAGTTGGCTGAAATTCACGTTGGTCTCGGCAGTCACCACGCCGTGGCTCAGGCCCTTGTGAGGAAGGCCGTCCATACTGGTTTCTATTGGCCGACGGCCCGAGCAGACGCACAGGACCTTGTTCAACATTGCGTCGGATGCTAGCTTTTCACCAACCAAAGCCATATGCCGCCCACCGCTTTACAGACAATCCCCATCACGTGGCCATTTACGGTCTTGGGGGTTGATATTGTCGGACCCCTTAAAGGAGGAAGCCATAAGAAAAAATATATGTTGTCATGGTGGATAAATTCACTAATGGATAGAGACTAGACCAATCAAAACGGCCGATGTTGGGCTAGTGATAGACTTTATATCCGGTGTTGTGCACCGCTATGGTGTTCCACACAGCATCATCACCGACAACGGCTCCAATTTCATAGCCGATGAGGTGGAGTCCTGGTGTGCCAATCCGGGCATCAAGCTCGACTACTCCTCTGTCTACCACGCACAAACCAACGGTCAGGTCGAACGCACCAATGGTCTTATTATGAGCGGCATTAAACCCAGGTTAGTGCGGTCTTTGAAAGAATCAGACAAGCACTGGGTGGGGGAGCTCGACTCCATACTCTGGGGGCTGCGAACCATTCCCAATCGTTCTACCGGATACACACCCTTCTTCATGGTGTACAACGCAGAGGCTGTGTTACCCTGCGACATTATTCATGACTCACCTCGAGTGCGCATGTATGAAGAGAGAGAAGCCGAGTTGGATCGGCAGGATATCTTAGATGCCTTGGAGGAAGAGCGTGATGTCGCAAAAGCCCGTTCCGCATTCTACCAGCAACAGGCCCGGAGATATCAAAGAAGAGAAGGATGGGCCAACACTTATAATGTTGGTGAACTCGTTCTCCGCTTGCCGGAGAAGAAAAAGGACAAAACTCAAGCCCAACTGGGAGGGTCCCTTCATCATTGACGAAGTTCTCACTAGAGGAGCTTACCGCCTGTGTGATGCATCAGACAACCGCCTAGAGCCGAACCCGTGGAACGTGGCCAGACTCCGAAGATTCTATGCCTAGCGCCAGACTCTTCGTTCGTCCCCTTTCTCCCCTTTTTCCATTATTTATTTTTCTCTCTTTTCATTTTTCTTTCTTTTTATTCTTAGAGCTATAAAGCTTTTGTACGGAGAAACCGTACATCTAAGACGCATACAATTCTTAATACGTATGTCAGTTATACCTAGGAGCTTCTTGTATAGAAGCTTATTATTATTATCCGAGCATCCTGCTCAGTACATATGTGTTTTTCCACCTATGTACCTTTTCTTCGCCACAATATGCATCGATATGACTTAAGTTTTGGCCAAGCTGGGTTTCCTGGCTCTTGTGCTTATGCCATGCGTTCCCATTAGTTCGGCTAGGGCATAAAGGGAGCACCTCTACGATTGTTACTGCCGGGTCATCCGGATGTTTACCTCAGACTGGGTGAAGCCGAAAGCTTGCGTTCTTAAGGGAATATTTGTTCGGCGGGCTAAAGATGTTTTTACTTGTCACTTTATGAACTCCCAGATGTTATGTATGCTGTGTTTTTTTCAAACACAGTTCGTACATGCACATTAATGCATGCTTACCCAGGGAAAGGAACCCGTAACGGAACTATTCTCTCTAGAAGATGTTTCTTACGATCCAAATGTAATAGAACATAACTAGCCAAATACTTGTCTGTTCAAGCAACCATGACCCCTACGCTTGACTTCCATGCGTACCCCAGTTTACATTACCAAGCGGGTATTCAGAAGCACTCTAGCCTACAATCCTGCTGGGAATACTTGGCGGCTACTTGAACCTGGTCATATACCAGACTAACGGGAATTTCTTCCCCATTTGACCCTACAGTTCTGACCCGAGCCATGTGGTTTGGGTCGAGCTTCGTATATGAGTTTTCACCATTGCCCAGGCTTCTCGCGGACCTTCCCGGCAGGCCAATCTCTTCCATAATCGGAAGCACCGCCGCGCTCCCTAGAATAGCTGAACAAGCCCATCCATACTTCTTGGAGGAGAGTCGGATGGCCATAAGCCCTTGGCCACACTTCACATCGCCTGGCGAGCTCTCTCGTGCATTTGTGACAGCTCTTGTAGCAGATCGCTTGACGATCCGGACACCTCATCTTCGGGACGGCCCATCAATATACCTACAGACAGAATTATTGTCAGTTTCTTTCCTTGCCGAATTATGTAAAGGTAAGTCCGAACACATACTAAATATGTCGCCTCGCAGCTTCTTATTCTCCTTCACGGAGTCAGCTAGCTGGGCCCGCACATCTTTTAGCTCTTCCTCGAGCTGGGTGTTGGCATCTTCAAGTTTGTTCTTTTCTGCCCTAACCTGTGTCAGGATACGTTCGCCTGCGGACAGTTTCCTTTGAGCTCCTGGAACTCCCGCTTGTGCGACCTTCGGTGTCTCTGTCATAAGATTTGCACCTATATTAATAATCATGGTATATGATTATGTTTTATCGATGGAGGGGAACATTACCAGACGCCGCCTTCTTGGATTTCTCCAGTTCGGCGGTAGCAACTGTCAGCTGGTCCTGACACTTTTTTATCCCTTGAGACAACAGATTGTTCTTCTTTGTGAGCACCTGGTCATATAATGATATTTAAATCAGTTGTCCCAACTTTTCAAGTCTCGGGGGCTACTGGTATATGATTATCAGTTTTGTACAAATGTGTACTTACCCGCATATCTTTCAAATACTGGTATGTGGCTCTTGCAAGCCCATCTTGAGCAGCTCGGATGTAAGCATCACCCGAGTTGAAGGCGTTGAAGGCCTCTTCTGAAAATCCAAGGTCGCGAAGAATGGCCCTCTGGCAGCGATGATTCATGGCGCTTTCCACTTTGGAGTTTGTGGCGGATACTTTATCCCACTCCTCCGCAGAGGGACAATCCGGTGTCACTTCCGTGTTAGCCTTAGTCCTTGCGACAGGGTCCGGAATCCGGCTCGTGGAGGCACGACCGGAAGAATCCCCGGCCATAGTCTGGTGAATATTTTTCTTGATAAGACACAACGAATATTGTCATACTTTAAATGTGATGGCTATAGAGCATATTAAAACAACCATACCTTTTTGCTAAAGGTTCAGCCATATTTCTATTGGCCTTCCTCTTCGAAAGCCTTCCCGTCATAGGCGCCGCCTTCTTGCGTGCCGACCGCCTCCCCTTTAGAGCATAATATAGTGCGGTGGGTAAGGCGGATAGAGAGAATTCAATCAAAGGACAAGTCTCCCGATTACTTACATGCGTTGCAGGGAGAAGGACGTGGTAGTCGGCGATGATGGCCCCTTCGGTGCCGTCATAGCTCGCCTGGTAAAACCCCCCCTTCCCCGAGCTCCACGAATATATCCGGATCCTCTTCGAATCCGGGGTCGAGGGCCTGGTTGTGGTCCTCTGGCTGTGGTGCGGGGCTGTGGATCTCCCTGGTGACTTTCCGCCATTCCTGTTATAAATGACGGATTGATATTTATGAAAAAATATTCAGGGAGTTGATGGAGTAGAGTAGTGACATGAAAACTCACCCAGCTGGGAGGATTGTACATGGAAAATACATCCCTTGGCTTAATGAGGATGAACTCCTCCTCCTCCCCTTTGTATAATCTGGACAGTATTTTCACCAAAGCGCCGTGAGTGTCCGGACCCTTCCGACCGTAGCGGGTGGCAGCATCTTCCCCGTTGAAGTGCCACATGGGGCGCCCTTGGTATTGGAGCGGTTGAACCCCTCGCATTATGGATATCGCCATAACCTGGACTATTGACAATCCGGATTGAGCGAGCGACTTTATCTTGCTCATCAATTGGTGGACTTCCATGCTATCTTTCTCCCTGGGGCTCCGAAGACGCCAGCTAAGGCGCTTCTTTAATGGAGTACTTGAATATTCAGGAAGACCCCCTCTTCCCGGATTGGGTCAGGAAGGGATACGTCTTCAACATAAAACCATTCAAAAAGCCATTCTTCAGATGCCTTCTTCGGCATACATGATAGATATCCGGTCCCGGCGATGCACCATATTTCGGCTCCGCCCACTTGGAATATTGATCCCTCTTAATTGTGAGGGACGAGGCAGAACAACTTCTTCCATAGCTCTAAATGAGCCTCGCAGCCCAGAAATAGCTCGCAAAGAGCAACATAACCCGCAATATGCAGGATGGACGCAGGTGTGAAGTTGTGCGGTTTACTCCAGAAGCCCTTGGAGGAACGGATGGATTGGAAATCCGATGCCTCTCAGCAAATAGGGAACAAAGCATACCTGCTCCCCCCTAGACGGGTTGGGGAACTTCTCTACCTGTTCCCCACCGTTGAAAGAAGCCAGTCTGGCTCGGACGGGGACTAGATCTGCGGGGGGAAGAAATCCCTGGGTCTACAGCTTCACCAATTGTGGGATAGAAACACTTTTTCCAATCCCCCTGCTTGGAGTCGTGAGGGCGGGAGGAAGAGCTAGGAGCACTAGCCATGTTGGGGTGGTTTTGGTGAGCGAGCTCTGAGGATTCCTCGTTTAGGGGAGATGGTGTGGACTAGATCTGAAGATCCCCTTCTCTTTAATAGACAATTTTTTGTACGATCAGGGTGGTAAATGCAAAAATGCCCCGACCTCTCGTATTCGCTCGACACGTGGAAGCTGGAATTATGAAGGTGCAGAAGCCGATGAGCGCGTCATTAAATGAAGGGTTGGACACTGCTATTTAAGTCAGGTTCTTTGAAGTAACCGGAGAAGGAACCTTCCTTGCAATGCCAAAGACAATCTGCGCACCAGACTCGTCGTCATTGAAGACCGGTTCGAGGGCTACTGAGGGAGTCATGTATTAGGGGGTCCTCGGACAGCCGGACTATGTACTGTTGCCCAACTGTTGGACTATGAAGATACAAAATAGAAGACTTCGTCCCGTGTCCGGATGGGACTCTCCTTTGTGTGGAAGGCAAGCTTAGCGATTCGGATATGTAGATTCCTTTCTCTGTAACCGACTTTGTGTAACCCTAGCCCCCCTCTGGTGTCTATATAAATAGGAGGGTTAGTCTATAGGACAACAATCATAATCTCATAGGCTAAACTTCTAGGGTTTAGCCATCACGATCTCATGGTAGATCAACTCTTGTAATACTCATATCCATCAAGATCAATCAAGAAGGAAGTAGGGTATTACCTCCATAGAGAGGGCTCGAACCTGGGTAAACATTGTGTCCCCCACCTCCTGTTACCATTAGCCTTAGACGCACAGTTCGGGACCCCCTACCCGAGATCCGCCAGTTTTGAC
>NC_041381.1:264875517-264905782 GCF_002162155.2 Triticum dicoccoides | reverse complement strand
CGGGGCGGGGAGGGGGCGGTGACTGCGCAGGGAGGGTGCGGTGGCGACGGCACGGGAAGGGTGCAGCGGCGATGGCGTGCGGTGGGGGTGGCACGAGGGAGGAGGAAAGAGGAGAGGAGATAGAGAGAGAGAGAGGGTGACGGTGGGGGCACGGCCGTTAAGTCAATTTTGAAGCTTTGTCGTCCGCCCCCTCTTTGCGGTCTGCTAGCAGACGACAAAGAAAGATTTGTCGTCTGCTAGTGGACAACAAAGAAAGATTTGTCGTCTCCTATCGGACGACAAAGAAAGATTTGTCCTCTGCTAGCGGATGGCAAAGAGGGGCCCCATTAGGGGTTGATAGCGAGTGGGCCAAACCCCCTCTTTTTCATCCGCTAGCTGAGGGGAAATCTTTCTTTGTTGTCCGCTAGCAGACGACAAAGAGGGTGCGGACGACAAATCCAGCCTTTGTCATCCACTACCTCTTTGTCGTCCGCATTCTGCTGGCTTATGGCAAAGCCTACGTTTGTCGTCTGCTAGCTGACGGCAAAGAATGAGCGGACGGCAAATCTGCTGATTCCAGTAGTGTTTCAAGAATGTTATCTGGCAAACGTTCCCTGGTGATGTGGCCAATAGTGCCACTGCTATTTTTGCAGTTCAACGGTGTACACGTGTTGTCGTTACTATAACTTATAAACCTGATATGCAGCAGAACAGTGGACCAAAAGATGACTGGGCAGTCAAGCTAACCACGGAGCAAGGTTCAAGTAGCATAGGGCATATGTTACGAATACATGACATAGTAATTATAATATTAGTACAAGACAAAGTTTAGCCATGGTTTAGAACACCGAGCCAATACATGGTGGTAGGGCCCATGAAAATGAACCTTTAGTTTATTTTAGGGATTGACGTGTACCTTTTATGGAAGTATGTCATGTTGATTTATTTTGGTCTAAGAAAGAAGAGACCTAGTTTGTCATAGATTACCATGTGAACAACATTGTTGGATAATTAAATTTATTAATTTGTTAGCTGGATAAGAGTAGGAGTCCATGTCAGTTTAAGCTAGCTAGATAGTCAGTTGTGTCCGCCTATATAAAGGTCCAACTACGACCGTGTATAGGGTCAAGTCTTTTTTTGAGATTAGTTTGATCGAGAGTTGAATAAAACAAAGAAAAGGCCTCAGGTTGGGGATGGCCATGTTGTTGTGCTTTTGGGATCTCATGGATCGGTTTCTGCTGTATTGAGGTTGATCCTCATCAATCTTGTTGAAGGTTAATTTTTGTTCTTGTTAAATTGTAAGGGTGGAAATATGTTTCTTCCAGATTAAGTATTTATCTCGACTAGAATATTTTCTTGGGCTGCTGAAAGATCTACTATGCCAGAGAGAACTATAATAGTGCCATGGAAGATCGGGTCGTCACTAGCTATAGCGACCACGATCCCAATGGACCGAAGTCTCTGTGCTTAAGTGTCATCCATGAACCGGTAATGCTGACACACACAGTACTCGAGGAATTATAGCAGAGTTCAGTCACACACTTATTACATCGAGGTCCTCATAAAGAGTATGATTACACAAATAATATGGCTGAAGGCCATCTAAACTAAATAACTAAGGTAAATGAGTCCATCAACTCGAACGACATAGCTGAGTGCATGACAACGACCTATCGCACCTTATTCGTCTTCTGAGTAGTCTGCAACATGAGATGTTTCAGCCATGTAGGTCAGCACATTGAATATGCTGGCAGAGTTACACTGTAAAGCAATGAATGCAAGAACTATATCTACATGCAATATTTGGCTGGTGGAGGCTCTAAGTTTAAGATTTTGCATAAAGCTAGTTTTTACCTACAACAAAGGAATAAATTTTATTTACTACTCCCAGGTTGTACCAATATTTGAGAAGGTTCCTCCAACTCAAATCCCAAATTAACAAGTATCATCATTAAACCCAATTCAATTAATCTAAAGAGTGATGAGATCAACAGTAATATCCAATTCTAGATACTCAAGATGTCCATAACCGGGGACATGGCTAACCATGATTAGTTTATACACTCTGCAGAGGTTGTGCACTTTTCCCCACAAGACTCAACCACATCCATGATCAGAACATCGAGACATAGTCTTTCTGTAGCATTAACTCTCTTCCAGGCAGACCGGTACACCTACTTTCCTCTACATCTGCTAGTCCACCTCTTAGAGAGCTCATACAACTTATTCAACTATGCCGGAGCCCATAATGGCTTGTGGCTGCACACGGAAATTTCTAGGCATGAAATATCATATGATCCCTTTGTGCCTGGGTGGCGAACCTAGGAAAAATCACACAGGTACTCCGGGATTTCCCAAACAGACATGCACTGGATTCTCCAGGTGCCCCAACCAATGCACCCCGATGTATATTAAAGTTGCCACCTTAATGTTACTAGAAGAACGCCCGTGCGTTGCAACGGGGCCACATTAACTTTAAGAGTTCAATATTATGACATTGGCGACCTTTTTTACCATCAAATCCTCACACACACACACACACACACACACTCTCTCTCCCTCCCTCTTCCTCACTCTCTATCCCCTCTCCCTCTCTCTCTAACACACACACACATATCCATCTTATTGGGTACGGGACCATAATCCATCTATTTCACACATACACGCTAGTGCATAACAATATGGATTATGTGTATTATATTTGCCACCAGAACTGAGGGAATTAATTTCATGTAAATCGACCAGCCACAGCTCCAAGAATACGTGGACAAGGTGGCTCGGGTCGGCGTCGGTGCCGTCCGGCGCGGGCCACGGGCCCGCTTCCAAGTGCACGTGCAATGCACGTCTTCACAAATATTATAACCAGATGTGAGAAATCACATGCATATAAAAGAAATTCTGATAGCAATCCAAATACCATGAATCAACTTTTTTTATTAGAAGATATATTAGAAGGTTTGCATGCTGATGTATTAGAAGAAGAAATAGACATTACATAGAGTCGGGCGTCCATGCCACGGTTACAAAGACGACGCGACTACACCTGGCGGGCAACCATAATGTTGCAGAAAGGAAAACAACCCACATACAGTTGAAATGAAACTATCTCCGGATATTAGCCAACCCTTTGGGCTTTGGCCCCGGAGAGCTTCCGCAATCTGACTTCGTCCTTGATATGCCGGCAAAGCTCCTGGGCCAATCAACTTATGATTCAAATGTCCAAGAAATGCTATAATTTATCATTCTATGCATAGTGTAAAGAGTGAAGACACAAGCAACTATCTCAGTAATTCGTAAATTAGATTATGCAGTTCTCATAAATGTTGTCTCCAATTTCATTCTCGGTGTATAGGTGAGAAGTGCACCAAAAATCATGTTATGAGAATCAATATTCGTGCCATGTAATCGGCATTGTACATAGTAAACAAAGTTGCTGGAAGTTGTCAATAAGTACCATTCCCAACATCGTGCACAAAATTATACATGGCCAAGACTAAATAAATACATAAACCTGCAATTAAACAAATTAAACACAATTAAGGTAAATCTTCTTGGATTGTGCATCATTTGGGTAAAGAAAGTAGAATACAAAATGTGATACATGGAAGCAGTGCCGTGGGCAGGATTTTGCCACGCCCAGGGACACGCACTCGTTGGAACAATATCTACTGTATCTATTGTGCGCTACTGTATCTACTATGTGATAAATTTATGTGTTATTTTTCTTCTGGAATGGAAAGTAGAAAGGTCCTCAAAACTGAGGCAGGTCTAGCATTGTAATGTGGTCTTCAACCATTAACATTTACATAAAATTCATCATTTTCATACTCATAATCTAATGCAGGCAGAGTAACAATGATATGATTAGGGGCAAAACAATTCCCCGAAAACAATAAATCAATAATGAATAAATAGATACATGTTGTTCTTAAAACCAACCATTCTTGTTGCCTGGCTCTAGGATTAGAGAGAGACCCTGAGGAGATGGTTAGAGGGGGAAGGTGCACATCTACAAGGACTTGTTAGGGAACACGATTAAATTAAATTATCTGATTCCATTGAGTTAAACAAGGATAGCGAGATCTGCAAAAAGGTAGACAACATGTAGGCTTGTTATGCACTTATTATGGCTAGTATCAACTTCAAATATTTTTTCTGGATGACCATCGCTTTAGTTAACAGACCATTAAAACGTCCTCTAAATTTCCTAGGCACTGTAGCGGATAATCCCTTAAGAAGATGAAGACTTGCTTCCAAGCAGTGAAGAAGCAAGGCTTGATTCTATTATAATTCACATTTGGTTACATATTGTATGCACACACAACTTCATGTAATAATTCGATCATAATTATCAAACGGATAAAAAGGAAAACAATACAACCTTATTTATTTATACTAGCATACTACTTTCGTTCCTTCGCAGCAGAACTAAACGAAATCCCTCGAGTTCTCTTAAGATCCATAAGAGAAGTAGTCGCAGAACTGAAATGAACAAGCCACAAAGCTTTGACATCCCAATGCAAAAGGGGTGAGAGGGCAATCGTAAAGAAACGGAAGTTAAATATAAAAGATAGCAATCTCACATCAGGATATGACTCGAGAGCATTATCGCCAGTTAAAAGTGAACCATGCTTGAAACCTTTATTTTCAAAAACATTGCACCTACATGAAGCAAAAATCCATAAGTCAATGATCAATAAAATAGTGTCCATGAGCAGGACAAACTAACAAATTTATGTGTATTGATTAACCATACATCCAAATCATGTAATAACCCGCATTGGTCCTTCTTCGGACATTTCTTATTTACTGAGCATAGACAGAAACAATAGAGAGATAATAGAGAGAAGGATGTCAGCTACTCAAACAAAAATGACAGACAATACACAAAATGATGGACAATAACCAACCAACACCACTTCCCTTTCCTGGCACTAACTCCTACCATCGTTGCAAACTTCGTCCTACGCCATCCCTGCAATCGCTACCAGAGCATAGCCCATCTGCCGCCACATCGTTCAACATATCGCCCCTAATCACATATTCCACCTAAACTTACAGCTTTACCTATCAAAATTTATCAATGCAGATCGTTAAATTTTATCAGTGTTCAGGGGCACCTTCGTGTATCACCGGCAATCACATATTCCACCTAGAAGCAACAATATGCTGGGAGGTACAGAAAATTTTGCTCCAAAGAAATTTGTGCCAAATATAAAAAGTTCGGTACACGTAGCACCCGCTTGCGCAGTGTCCGGAGAAGGGCCCGACCACTTAAATTTATGCCAAATATGAAAAAAAATCCAAATTGAAATGGTATGATATTCTTAGAGTATTTTCCGCTAAAAATAGTTAGGTACCATACTGCACATAATGGGAAGAATATAATCTCTAGTCGTCTTTCTAAGTAAAACAAAATTAATGTGGAGTGTATCAAACATAGAGAACAAAGCAATTATCATATAAATATCATAGATGTTCATTTTAATTGGAACGAAAAAAGGCGGATCCAAATTTAATAGCATGGCAATGAAAATGAGAAGATGGACAATCTAAACTAATGCAAGAACTGATACGGAAGAAAAATTCTATGCAAGAAAATTTTACTTGTTCACTTTTTACTCAATTGAATATCTAACCTGGACAATACTCTTATTTCTATGCGCCAGAAAAAATGGAATAGCAAAGCTAAGTATGCCTACATACGCTCAGATTATATATAAGAATCTTGGGTGAACAATTGCAAGAAAGCACTAAGCAGCGATAAATTTAAATAAAAAATCCATTAATTATGCAAGCAGCAGGCTTGTTACAACATAGAGAGATAGGAAAATGTCACCTCCAGTAATGTAGCGCAAAGGAGTGGAACGAAGCATGAATGAGCGGTTGTCTGTTCTTCTCTGTGCACATGGATCAGCAGTAGAGGCAAAGTATATAAGTACTTGACTGAACTCCACTCTTCGTGTACGGAGAGCCATGTCACCTTCTCGCCGCTGCAGCATGGGAGGACGGCTGGTTCATGTGAACCTCCATCTGGGGGATCCATGGTGGCTGACCGTCGAGCTCAAGGCAGAGAAGTTGAGGGCAGCAGTGGCGAGATCCATGCCGGCCAACCGGGCGAAGAGGAGGTCGTCGGGGAGGGACACATCGGCAAGATCCGGTCACCACGCGACCTGAAGAGCAACAGTGATCTACACAAGTTGTAGGCCGACGGCGTGCTCCATCCCCTGCGACGGGGTGGCCATGGTAGTGGCCACAGCTCCTCATGCTCGCCTCGATCTCGGCAACACACCCTGAGTGTAGGAGGCAGCAACGACCTCAACGAAATCATGGCCTCCATCCTGGAACGCATGAAGGACCTCGGCCCCATCGCTACTCCTCCCGCCGTAGCCCCATGCGACAGCGGACCGTGAGTAGGCGGGCAGGCGGCGTCGCCTCGGCTGACGGCAGGGAGCAGCGTTGATTTTGGGTAGGTGGCATCGCAAGGACGGCCGCGGCCGCGAGGAAGCACCCCGATCATGCTGCCAGGCCAATCCTTCTCCTCCAATCCCCTATCCCCGAAGATTGCGCCGCCGCCCCAGTCGTGTTGTTTCCATATATTATGCCATTTTTTCCTGTACCTAAACAAACGCGGGCGAGCGGATGGCAGAGTTTTGGTCCGCCCTCTAAAATTGCTAAACGCACTTTTGGTGAGGATTATTGTTAATAAATGGATTCAATCATGTGGCTCTAAATAAATGGATTCAATCATGTGACTCTAATTACTTCGGATTGTTATGTGCACACTAAGCGGGGTGCAGTAAGGAAAGAAAATGTTTTCTAATTAAAGTGATTGAGTGATTTAAGGTAAGGTTAATTAATTTAGATTTGATTTTTAGTGATTGTTAGTAAAGTATGATGCGTCTTTAAAATCTTTTATTTGTTTCCTTAAAATATATTATTTGTTTCCTAAAGAAATTTGCAATAATGGGAGGTATCGGTTGATTTGGATAAGTTAGTAAAGTTAGATCTATGATTGCGTGTACGTTTGGAAACTGCTGATTTGCAAGGAAAGAGCTAAGGGGTAAATAAACCGATGAATAAGAAACCAGCGCCGATGGGGAGGTGGAAGGAGGGACGGAAAAAACCAAACGAAGGTGGGAGGAGAGACGAAATAAGACCAGCGAAAAATAACCGGTGGACTATTCACCAACTGCTCCATTAGGAGTAGAGATGCATGATTAATAACTCTCATAACTTCCATGTGTATCACGATCCAATCCCCGACTATGAGCATGGCTAAGCAACAATAGAGCATGGCGTATATTCCTGGGTCGATCAAAAGGTATTAGGTTCCTACCTCAAGTACTACAACCAAACCATATGTTCCCAATCCTACTCCGGGTAACCTAGTGTAGACAAATAGTAGCGTACATAAGCAATCACTCAAACGAAACAGAGAGAAATCGAGAAAAGATCCAAATAAAACTCAAAACAAGCAAACGACTAAACTAAACAGAAAACAAAACCTAACAACATTCTTTTCATGTGAATTATGTCTTTACAGTAGGTACATGTGATTAGCTACAATTAGCAAAAAGAATCAACTCAAACGGAGTTACGTAACTCAAGATACAAACGAAACAAGATCGAATACTAATATGAACTAAACTCAAATTTTAAATTGTCAAAATCATGTTCAAGTTGGTTTGTTGGAAATAAGAGATAGGTACGAATATTTAGGCATTGGTTTCACCTAATTTGGATAAACGAGCAAAAAGTTACAGAACAAACATTCACGGATAGGTCCCTGGCCAAATATAAAACTAAAAAGAAAAAAATCTACAGAGCAAACATTCGCTAACAGTACCTAACGAACGAATTTGTTCATTAAAATAAATAAACGGGTGAACATTCGCTAACAGTACCAGCGCGAGCGTGGCGGCGGCAGCGAGCAGCTATGGCGGCGCTCAGTGGTGGCGCCGCCACGGCTGCGGCGGCTGCGCGGTGCGATGGGGGCTTGAGGGGAGGAGGGTGGCGGCAGGGCTCCGTTTATAATGCCAGAGGGGGCCTAGGCTTGGAGCAGGGGGCGACGGGCGTGGCCCCGACCCGGACTCCCCTCGCCGGAGTCCGGCGCGGTCACCGGGAGGCGCAGCGGTTGGCGGCGGCTGGGCTTGGCCTCGGCTCGGTTGGGCCGGCCCAGTCGGCGCGCACTTTTTTTAAATGGTTCCCGTGAAGAAAATCCTAATAAATAAAAATAAAAATCTAAAAATTCCAGAAACAATTTTCACTGTCCCTACCTAATATTTGGGACAATATGAACATTTTTCTGAACTAAATGCAATTTTTAAAAATGCATGTTTTTCTCTAATTCAAATAAAATAGCAAATAAAATTCAAATAAATTAATAATTTGATTTCAGAATTTCTTTTCCAATATTTCTCCTCTGTTTTGAAGAAGTCATATTATCTTCTCTCATTTATTTTTATTGTTGGAAATAATTGGAAAGACATTATTGAAAATGAAATTGATCCTCTTTTCAAATTTGACATAAATTCAAATATGAAAATTTTATGAAACCTCCAACTCTCTCCTTGGGTCTTTGAGTTGCTAAAGATTTCTTGAATCACAACCAAAATGCAATAAAATATGATATGCATATGATGATCTATGTATGGCATCCAAATTGAAAATTGGGATGTTACAAACCTAACCCTCTTAAGGTGAATCTCGCCCTCGAGATTCGGGTTGGTCAGCAAAAAGGTTTGGGTTGTCCTTGTGGAGGTTTTCTTCTCGCTCCTAGGTGGCTTCCTCCTCGGTATGGTGGCTCCACTGAACTTTGCAAAACTTCATAACCGTGCTGCGAGCAACTCGACTGGGAAATTCAAGAATCTTGACTAGCTTCTCTTCATAGGTCAGATCACTATCCAACTAAATTGCTTCCAGTGGCACTGTATCTCTGAGAGGAATATCGGCCATCTCTGCGTGGCACTTCTTCAACTGGGAAACGTGAAACATATCATGAACTCCTGACAATCCTTCTGGCAGTTCCCACTTGTACGCAACTTCTCCCATGCGTTCCAAAACTCTGTATGGTCCCACAAAATGTGGTGCTAGCTTTCCCTTGACTCCAAAACATTTAACTCCTCGAAGTGGGGAAACACGAAGATATGCTCTGTCTCCAGCTTCGTAAGCTACCTCCTTGCATTTAGTATCTGCATAACTCTTCTGCCTGGACTGGGCTACCTTGAGTCTATCCCGAATCAACTTAACCTTCTCTTCAGAATCTCTGATTAAGTCTGGTCCGAACAACTGTCGATCTCCAACTTCATCCCACGATAATGGTGTCCTGCACCTCCTTCCATACAAGCCTCAAAAGGGGCCATCTTTAAACTGGCTTGATAACTGTTGTTATAGGAGAACTCTGCATAGGGAAAATTGTCATCCCAACTAGATCCATAATCTAGCGCACAAGCCCTCAACATGTCCTCCAGAATCTAACTGACTCTCTCGGTCTATCCGTCTGTCTGTGGATGAAAAGCGGTACTGAACTCTAGCCTGGTACCCAAAGTTTCATGCAACTGATTCGAAAACTTTGAAGTAAACAGTCTTCCTCTAGATGATACAATGGTCCTCGGAACTCCATGCAGACATATGATCCTGGTCATGTATATCTTCGCCAACTTAGCACTCGTATAAGTTGTCTCCACAGGGATGAAATGGGTTACCTTCGTCAAGCGATCAACTACAACACAGATAGAGTCATAGCCTGAACGAGTCCTAGGTAATCCAGTGATAAAATCCATGCCAAGTTTATCGCACTTCCATTCGGGAATCGGCAACGGCTGTAGCAGCCCTGCTGGTTCCTGATGCTCTGCCTTAACTCTCTGGCATACATCGCATACTGCTACATACTCGGGAATATCCTTATTCATTCCTGTCCACCAGAAACATTCCTTCAAATCCAGATACATCTTGATGTTGCCTGGGTGAATAGAGTAAGGTGAATTATGAGCCTCCTTAAGAATCAACTTCCTGATCTCAGGGTCATTCGGCACATAAATACGATCCTCAAACCATATGGTGTCATGCTCATCCTCATGAAACCCTTTAGCCTTTCCTTTACTCATGTTTTCCTTTATTTCAGCAATCTCCTTGTCCGTCTTCTCGGCTTCTCTGATTTTTCGCAATAAAGTGGGCTGAATTTCCGATGCTGCAACGTAACCTCTCGGAACTATCTCCAAACATAGCTCTCGAAGGTCATAGGCTAGCTCCTTAGGTAATCCTCTGGTTATGAGCGTGTTAACATAACTCTTGCGGCTCAACGCATTTGCTACAACATTGGCCTTTCCTGGATGATAATGCAATCTCATGTCATAATCCTTTATGAGCTCCAACCATCTCCTTTGCCTAAGGTTCAACTCCTTCTGCGTGAAGATGTACTTCAAACTCTTATGATCCATATAAACATCACAACGATTTCCGATGAGAAAATGTCTCCATGTCTTGAGCGCATGCACTACGGCTGCTAACTCCAAATCATCCATAGCATAATTCAAATCATGAGGTCGAAGCTGTCGTGAGGCATATGAAATAACTCTTCCGTCCTGCATAAGCACATCTCCATGCCCTCGACGTGAAGCATCACAATACACTTGGAAATCCTTCGTATGTCTGGGAGAATCAGCACTGGGGCTGTAACCAAACATTTCTTCAACTCGTGAAAACTGGCCTCACAATCCTCAGTCCATTTAAACTTGGTGTCCTTCTTCAATAACTCCGGCATGGGTTTCGCAATCTTGGCAAATTCTAAATAAATCTCTGATAATAACCTGCAAGTTCCAGAAAATGTCTGATATCTCCCACTGAGGTGGGTGCCAACCATTTAGTGACAGATGTAACCTTGGTAGGGTCTACTGCTATTCCTTCTCCGGATATAACTCGAGAAATCCCACTTCCTTCAACCAAAACTCACATTTGCTGAACTTGGCATACAACTGATGTTCCCTAAGCTTCTCAAGAACCAAACGCAAATGTTCCTTATGTTCTTCTTCATTCTTCGAGTAGGCCAATATGTCGTCAATGAACACCATAATGAACTTATCCACAAACTCCATTAACACCTTGTTCATCATACTCATGAAATAGGCAGGGGCATTAGTCAAACCAAATGACATAACTGTATATTCATATAGCCCATACCTCATGGTAAAAGTTGTCTTAGGTATATCCTGCTCTTGGATCTTCAACTGGTGATAACCTGATCGAAGATCGATCTTGGAGAAAACCTAGCTCCTTGCAGCTGGTCAAACAAATCATTGATCATCGGCAGAGGGTATTTATTCTTGATCATCACCTCATTCAGTGCACGATAATCAACAACCATCCTGAAAGATCCATCCTTCTTCTCAACTAGAAGCACTGGGGCTCCCCAAGGTGATGAACTTGGAAAAATATAACCTTTCTCCAGTAACTCCTTAATCTGCTTATTAATTTCCGCCAGATCATTTGCGGGCATCCGATACGGTCTTTTTGATATTGGTCCGGTGCCTGGCAATAACTCTATCAAAAACTCATTGTCTCGATCTGGTGGTATGCCTGGTAACTCCTCCGAAAATACATTGGGATAATCCTTCACCACCGGTACTTCCTCCTAAACAACTCCTGATAAGGAATTCACCTGAGTCCTCCTCGGTGCCTGCCTAGACACATACTTGATCCTCTTTCCTTCCGGGGTGGTGGGAAGAATTGATTTACTGGTGCAATCGATGTTTCCCTCATACTTGGATAGCCAATCCGTGTCTAGTATCACATCCAATACTTGTGACTCCAGGACGATCAGGTCGGTGGGGAAAACATGTCTACCTATGGTTACTAGCAACTGATAGCATCCCCTACTAGCCATATACTCCGCTCCTGTGGAACTTACTAACATAGGTGACTTAAGGGCTACTGTTGGCAACTTATACTTATCCACAAATCCCCTTGATATTAATGAATGAGATGCACCAGTATCGAAAAGAAAAAGTGCTATAAATGCATTAATCAAAAACTTAACGACAACTACGTCGGGTTGATCCTCAATCTCCTCCACACTAACGTGGTTCACCTGACCTTTGGTAAAGGGGTTGGGCTTCCTTGCAGAACTTCCATTGCCATTTCCATTCTTTGCTTCAGGAAATTCAGTGGCGTAATGCCCGGTCTTCCCGCACTTGAAACAAGTAATGTGACTCAGATCCCTATTGGCTGGTGTCGCGGGGTTGGAACGGTTATGATTGTTGCTTCCTCCATTCCCATCGCCATTCTTAGGGCCACTTTGGTTGTGTGAACTTCCTCCATTGTGCGTATGCCCTCCGTGGTTGTGAGTATGTCCTCCCGAGTACGGGGAATAGCGGGGATTCTACTGGGCTCCATAAGTGTACCTCCCTTCTCCATACTTCCTCTTGCGATTATCAATCTGTTGCTTCTTGCTTTCTATCATGAGGGCCATGTCTACCAACTCCTAGTAGTTGTTGAAAGTTGCCACCATAAACTGCATGATTAGCTCATCATTGAGTCCCTCAAGAAACTTCTCCAGCTTCGCGGCATCTGTGGCCACATCATCTCGGGCATAACGGGATAACTTTCTAAACTCATCCACATACTGTCCCACTGCACAACTCCGTTGGCACAAGTTGCAAAACTCGCGCTTCTTCATGCTCATAGCTCCTGCTGAAACATGGGCGGTGCGGAAAGCCTGCTGAAACTGATCCCATGTAACTATATCAATGGCGTAAGTGGTGGTGAAGTTCTCCCAGCAAGATGTTGCAGGTCCATCAAGCTGATGTGCGGCAAAGCGCACTCTCTCCGCATCTGTGCATCATACAGTAGGCATATCTCTTCCAATCTTGCGGAGCCAATCATCTGCAACAATCGTCTCGGTGCTGCTAGAGAACACCGGTAGATTCAACCTCAAAAAACAGGCTAGGTTGTCAACAGGGGGTGGTGGCAGTGGGTTGTTGTTGTTGCCTTGGTTCTGGTTCTGAACTAGCATCGGCATCAAGGTATTCTACTGCTGGATCAACTAGGTGAGCTCCGGTGGGAACACAAACCCGGTGTCACGTCTCGGAAGCATCTGATGGGTTAGAAGGGGTGAGAAAACAGAATAGAATAAGGTCCAAGAGAGATTCAGTACCCATATGCACATGAGGAAAATTCAATCATTTCACTTCATTTAATATCAAACAAGGTTCAGACAAACGATCTAACTACGATTGCAAAATGATCGATGCTAACTACTTGTAAGAATACTACTAGTAACATGGTAGTCGTCTAGAAATTTGATCGGTGGAAGACTCCATGATATCTGCTCCATCTTCTCTACGCAGTCGTCATCACTGTCATCATTTGCATCACTGTCCGTGTCGGTGTCGTCCAAGATGATGTAGTTGTCAGGACCCCGACTCGATGCCACAAAGGTCTAGCATGTAACACCTCATATCACTTTGCGGCCTCACGCACGGTATTCCCACGGGTGTCGCCTTACCTTTGCCCGGGACCGTTTGCGCCTTTTGGCACACGTATATGATAGTGTCGCTAGCATCCATATGATAAGGAGCCCGGGCTGACATGACTAGTCGTAAACCCAAAGTGGCACAGACTTACAGGGACAGGCATCCATGACCCAGCAACGAACGTGTCGGTAATCAGCAAGTGGGTCCGGGCTGTAGCACTGGGCTAGCAGGACTCCGGTAAACCGGGCTGTAGCGGGCTAACAGGACTCCGGTACTCAATGCGTGACATTTCCCCGAAGGAACAGACACAGGAACGAAGAAGGACACATGCCGGCCAGCCTAAGTGTTCTGCAGCAGTAGCAAGCTACCATGGCTCGGTGGAGACACTAGGAGACATTTCCCGGTAAGAGAGGCTACTAAAGATAAACAACTAGATAGTCAGATCCCACACATACCAAGCATTTCAATCATACACACAATATGCTCGATATGTGCAAATACAACAAGGCATCACAACATGACTCTATGACACAAGTACTTTATTTAAGGCTCAGAGAGCCATACATAACATACACATAGGTACGGGTCACACGACCCAGCATTCAAGTCATACAGTCATACAAACCAGCAGCGGAAGTAACTTGTCTGAGTACAGACAACTAGTAAAATAAAAGAGGCTTGGAAAGCCTGACTATACTACGTGGTCCTTCACAAGCTCAGGATCACCACCTGGGCCTTAGCCTACTCATTGATGTCAACGTCTACGAAGAACCCATCAGAAGGGGTTGCAGCGTCTTCTATAAAAATGTAGATTATAGCAACATGAGTACAAAGGTACTCAGCAAGACTTACATCAGATCCTACATACATGCACATTATCAAGAAGGGTTGGTGGAGTTGTTGCAGCAAGCCAGCTTTGACTCTTGGCTAGGCTATCCTACGAGACTCCAACTTGAAATGGTTTTGCGCACACGAGTCCACTACTCACCACTTCAATACACTACTGAGGATCCACCTCCGTCTTCCTACGGAAGAGCCATCCTCGGCACTCACACTTATCTTGAGGCTTTTAGTAGTTTCCATTTACTTGTCTATGAACTGTATAGGCAACCAAGTAGTCCTTTACCGCGGACGCGGCTATTCGAATAGATCATGTTAACCCTGCAGGGGTGTACTTCTTCATACACGCTCTCACCACTTACCGTCGTTACACGACATGTACTCGGCAACCTTCAAGCGGAAGCCCAACGTGGGTGTCGGCCACGACCTACCTAATCACCTAAGTCTCTAGTCCAGGTTTATTGCCTATTCGGGTTCCATCCATGAGGAGATCCGGCCGAGGTTTCGCTCACAGCCCCAAACGATGTGAACAGGGTTCCCGAGATACCTAACGGGTATTCGGTACACCGTGCCACGTACCTACCGCATCACAGCCCACCCCTACGGTCAGCGCTGTCCACGGCCTCCAGTAGGCTACAAACACCAGAAACTACTTGCAACTCCTGGATAGAGAACTAGGGTGAATAAGAAGTCGAGAGGGTCCATTGGTTTCGGGCCCAATGCATGGTAGTAGCTGAATCTTAAATCACACATACAGATCTCAGTGCTTAAGGTCGGCTTCAATGAAACAACCCACCATGTACTCCTACATGGCCTCTCATCGATACCTTTACCAAATCATGTTCACCACACCACTCTCATTACCGACATAATCATTTCACTCTAGCCCATCACCCAGATGAACCAGACCTAACACGACTCTAAGCATAGCAGGCATAGCAAGGTAGGAACAACACATACATATGGCTCAATCAACTCCTACACATGCTAGTGGGTTTCGTCTAGTTACTGTGGCAATGACAGGTCATGCAGAGGAAGTGGGTTCAACTACCGTAGCACACAGCAGTTTGAAACGCGTTGTCTTAATGCAGTAAAAGAGAGCAGGAGCGAGAACATGGGATTGTATCGATATGATCAAATGCTTGGTTGCTTGCCTGATGGTTCGATGCACTGATACGGTTCTTCGTTAGGGTAATCACGGTACTCCTCGGAGGCAGAACCTGCCGCAAAGAACACCGATACACAACCATCACCAAACAATGTGCAACAATATGATGCATGCATGAAACATGGCAATATGAGTGTGTTGGGCTAATGCAACTAAGACCAGAAGGGTTTGAACCAATTTGAATCAAAGATTCAAATTTCAAACTCATACATGGCCCTGTAAAGTGTTTTTCCTTGTTTTGCATTAAACATCAAGTTAACTTGTTTAATCATGCATGAAAATAGTACAGATGGATAGATTGGATTTTTCTGATCATTTTTCATATATAACTTGTCTGATTTGGAGTTACAGATTAAAAGTTATGAAAATTTGAAGTTTAAACTATATTCTGGAATTTCCTATATTAGATTAAATCCGGAAATTAATTTATTGCGTCAGCCTGACCTCAGTGTGACATCAGCAGGTCAACGGGACACGGTCCGGGTCAAACCTGATAGTGGGTCCCGCGTGTTAGTGTGATTAGATTAGTTAAAGTTTAATTAAAACTAAACCTATTTAATTAACAGGGCTGGGCCCCACCTGTCATTGACTCAGGAGAGTCAACCAGGGCCCACCCGTTGTCAAACCCGGGTCGGCTGCACCGGCGTTTAGCCGCCGGCGAGCCCGACGCGGCGGCGGAAGTGGTTTTTGCCGTTCCGGCAACCAAATGGGTCGCGGAGGCCATCGGAGTGGAGCTGAGGACGAGCCGCAGCTCTTGGTGGAGTCCGTTGGGGTCGGGGTGGCCGGAGTTGGCGCCGGCGACGACTTTGGCGGCCACCGGAGTTCGGCCGAGGACGAACTTGACGCTAGAGGGGTCGGTGAGGTGCGGGCAGTGGCTGGTTAGGTGCTACGTGACATGGTGAACATGATGGACACCAGTTTGTGGCCGGAGGGTGACCGGGAGCACGTCGGCGACGAGCTCCATGGCGGTGGGTGCGGTTGAGCTCTGGGAAGTCGCTACACAGCTCGGGAGCAAGAAAAGAAGCGAGGGGAAGATGGCTAAGCTCACGGGGAGTTCGACGAAGCACTTGGTGCGGCCGGGGATGGGCCGGAGCGACATCGGCGTTGAAGGGGATCTCCGGCGACGGCGGTTCGGTCCAGGTCGATGCGGTGGGATCGGGCCTTGCGAGCGCTCGGGGCTCGGCTTGCTCGAAGGAGAGGAGGGTAGCGGAGCTCCTGGACACGGTGGCACGGCGTGGGGTTGACGGAGGGTGTGGCTACGGCGAGGGGGTGGCGGCGATGGCGTCGGCCATGGCGGGGGAGCGCGAGAGAGAGGAGTTGGGGGAGAATGGAGGTGTCCTGGAGGTTCACGGCGCGGCGTGGAGCTCATCCATCCAGCCCCGAGGCGAGGAGGTGAAGCAGGGCGACGGCCAGCTGCGTGGCGCGCGCTGCGGTCGCCGTCGGGCACCTGCCTGCCGGCCTGGCCGGCAAGCAGCTCGCTGGAGCGGTGCTGGGCTGGGCCGGCAGGTGGGCCGGGTGCTGGGCGCCAGGTAGGTTTTTTGCTATTTCTACTGTTTTCTGTTTTTTAATACTTCTGCAACTTTGTTGAATTATTAAAAATACTTAGGCAACTCCTAAAATCACCAAACTACTCCTGGTCCATAGTTGGATTATTTCCAACATGAAACATTTTAGTTTGGAGATATTTGAGCATCTGAATATTTTATTATAATTTTAAATGCCCAAATTCAAATATCTATGATTTAATTCAAAGACCCTAAGATGACCTAGGAAAATGTGCATCACTTTTGGCAGAGGTTCTGAACCAAGACAAAAATGATGGGCATTTTAGAAGGGCATTTCAGGTTCATTGAAAAAGGTTTTTAGTAAACCCTAGTTGGTTTTAGAGGGGGCTGGGGGTTCTGTCATCCCCATTTCAGGTCTCTGATGAAAGAATAAACATGATGCAACACTCTAATGCATGAACTAGCTAGGGTGTGACAACTCACCCCCACTCAAAAGAATCTCGTCCCGAGATTTGGGTTCCTTCGGAAAGAGGGCGGGATACTCGAGTCGAAGACGATCCTCCCTTTCCCAAGTTGCTTCATCCTCAGAATGGTGCGACCATTGAACTTTGAGAAACTTGATATTATGACGTCGAGTGGTACGCTCGGCCTGATCGAGGATACGAATGGGGTACTCTCGATACGTGAGATTATCTTGGAGATCAAGCGTTTCGTGGTCCACTCCACGGATAGGATCCGAGAAGCAACGCCTGAGTTGAGAAACGTGGAAGACATCATGGACTCTGGAGAGGTGCGGAGGTAGTTCCAACTGGTAGGCAACTTCTCCTCGTTTAGCGAGAATGCGAAAAGGTCCAATGTAACGAGGAGCCAATTTGCCTTTGATACCGAAACGATGGGTTCCCTTCAGAGGGGTAACCCGAAGGTAAGCCTTCTCGTCAACCTCGAAAGTCATAGCCTTATGTTTTCGGTCATACTGACTCTTTTGACGAGATTGGGCTGTTTTCAACTTTTCACGAACGATGCGAACTTGCTCTTCTGCTTCCTGAATCATATCCGGGCCAAAGAATTGTCTTTCCCCGGTTTCTGACCAGTTAAGGGGTGTTCGACACCGTCGTCCATAGAGAACTTCAAAAGGGGCTTTACCCAAGCTAGATTGATAGCTGTTGTTGTAAGCAAATTCGGCAAATGGAAGGCATTTCTCCCACTCCATTCCGAATGAGATAACAGAGGCTCGAAGCATGTCTTCTAGAATCTGGTTGACGCGTTCTACTTGACCACTTGATTGAGGGTGGAAAGCGGTGCTAAAAGAAAGGCGGGTTCCCATAGCATTTTGGAAACTTTCCCAAAATCGAGAGGTGAAAAGACTTCCTCGATCCGAGTTAATTTCCAAAGGAACACCATGGAGAGACACTATTCGGGAGATGTACAAGTCTGCTAACTGACTAGCAGTTATACTCTCACGAACAGGTAAGAAATGGGCCACTTTGGAAAGACGATCGACAACGACGAAGATAGCATTATTCCCTCTCTTGGTCCTGGGAAAACCGGTAATGAAATCCATACCAATTTTATCCCATTTCCATTCAGGAATAGCTAGGGGTTGAAGGGTGCCAGCAGGCCGTTGATGCTCTGCTTTTACACGACGGCAGACGTCGCAATTAGCAATATACTGAGCAATTTCTCTCTTCATCCTAGTCCACCAGAACCTCTGGCGTAGGTCCTGATACATCTTAGTGCTACCGGGATGAATGGTGAGAGGAGATTCATGAGTTTCCTTAAGGATCAATCGCCTCAGGTTTCGCACTTTGGGAACCACTAGTCGATTCACGAAGTATACGACCCCTTGATCATCAATGGAGAAACAATTCGCAACTCCTTTCTCGATGTTTCTCTTGATGCGGGAAATTCCCGGATCTACCTTCTGTGCCTTGATGATCTGATCCGTAAGGGTAGGTTTCGCCACCAAGGTGGAAAAGAATCCTTGAGGAACAATGTGGAGATTAAGTTTCCGAAATTCCTCATGGAGAAGCGGTTGACTTTGTTGTAACATCGGGTTGTTACAATAAGATTTACGACTTAGCGCATCAGCCATGACGTTGGCTTTCCCTGGGGTGTAAGTTATTCCTAAGTCGAAATCTGTGATCAACTCAACCCAACGTCTTTGCCTGAGATTCAAATCCGGTTGGGTGAAGATGTACTTCAGAATTTGGTGATCAGTGAATATTTCGCAACGATTACCAAGAAGGTAATGTCGCCAGGTTTTAAGTGCATAGACTACGGCTGCAAGCTCTAGATCATGAGTAGGATAATTCTCCTCATGTGGGTGCAATTGCCGTGAAGTGTAAGCAATTACGTGTCGATCTTGCATGAGAATGCAACCTAGTCCTTGTCGCGAGGCGTCGCAGTAGATAACAAAGTCCTTGGAGAAGTCTGGCGGTACCAGCACGGGAGCAGAAGTCAGGCGTCTTTTCAGTTCCTGAAAGTTGTGCTCACATTGTGGAGTCCATTCGAACTTTTTATCTTTCTTGAGGAGTTCGGTTAGAGGTTTAGCGACTTTGGAGAAGTTTTCGACAAAGCGACGACAATAGCTTGCTAGGCCAAGGAAACTCCGAACTTGCTTGACCGATTCAGGTGGAGTCCAATTAAGGACGGCTTGAACTCGCTCAGGGTTAACAGCAATACCTTTACCAGATATTACATGACCCAGATAGGTCATTTCTGACAACCAAAATTCACATTTAGAAAATTTGGCATAAAGGCGATGCTCTCGAAGTTTCTTCAACACTAGCCTTAGATGTTCGGCATGTTCTTCCTCGTTCTTGGAGTAGATGAGTATATCATCGAGGTAAACCACGACGAATTTATCCAAATACTCCATGAAGATTGAGTTCATTAACCGAGAAAAGGTGGCTGGAGCGTTGGTTAAACCGAAGGACATGACAGTGTACTCGTATTGGCCATAATGAGTAACAAAAGCCGTTTTAGGAATGTCCCCGTTCCTGATTTTGATTTGATGGTAGCCCAACCTCAAATCCATTTTGGAGAAGACTGAGGATCCAGCGAGCTGATCATACAGGTCATTGATCCTGGGGAGCGGATATTTGTTCTTGATTGTGACCAAATTGACAGGTCGATAATCTACAACCATCCGGTCCGTACCATCCTTCTTCTTGACGAAGAGGACGGGGCAAGCCCACGGAGATGAACTAGGTCGGATGAAACCCTTTTTCAAAGACTCATCGAGTTGTTTCTTAAGCTCAGCTAGTTCTAGTGGTGCCATCTTATATGGTCTTCTAGCAATCGGGACGGTTCCTGGAATGAGGTCTATTACGAACTCAACATCCCTGTCAGGTGGAACACCTGGCAATTCCTCTGGGAAGACACCCGGGAAGTCACGGACTACCGGAACATCCTCAAGGTCTGGCAAAGGGCTGGCGTTAAGAGAATATAACTGTCGCTTGGCTATTCGGGTCAAGACATTGACTATCTTCCCCGAGGGATGGGTGAGTTGAACAGTCCTAGAGAAGCAATCAATTTTGGCATGATGGGCTGACATCCAGTCCATACCCAAGATGATATTAATATCTGAAGATTTGAGGGCTATCAAAGATGCGAGAAAAACAAGTCTGTCGACTTGAATTTCATTTCCATGGCTTACTCTAGAAGTTTGCCATTTGGATCCCGGAGTTTGAATTACCATAGAGGTGGGCATCTCACAGAATGTGGTGTTATGCAGACGAGCATAGCCCTCAGATATGAATGAATGGGATGCTCCTGTATCGAAAAGAACAGATGCCGGGTGGCAATTAACAAGGAGCGTACCAAGAACGACGTTGGGATCCTCTTGAGCTTCTTTGGCAGAGATACAGTTGACATGGCCACGTGCAGCGGTGGCCGGCTTGGCGTAGAACACTTTCCCTGTCGGCTTACCATGGCCAACAGCTTTAGCAGATTGGTTGGGGTTGGTCTGGGGACACTCGCGCATATAGTGGCCAGATTCCCCACACTTAAAGCAAGTCACAGAACTGGTACGTGGAGGAGCATTGTTGGTTGGACCACCATAGGGCTTGGCTGGTGCCGACTGTTGAACGGGGCGAGGCGCCTGGAAGGATGGCCTCGGTGTGAACCTGGGTGGCAGGGCAGTGTTGGGTACCCACACGCGGCGCTTCTAAGGGCCAGCACCGGATGAGGAACCCACGTCACGGCCATGCTTGCGTGTTGCGTCATAATCAGTCTGACCAGTCTCAGCACTGATGGCCTTGTTAACAAGCTTCTGAAAAGATGTGCACTCATGCAGACGGAGGTCGCGGCGAAGCTTAGGACTAAGTCCTTTACGGAACCTTGCTTGCTTCTTGGCATCAGTAGAAACTTCCTCAGTTGCATATCGTGCGAGGTTACCGAACTCCCTGCTGTAAGCATCCACAGAGAGTCGGCCTTGAGTGAAACTGCAAAATTCCTCACGTTTACGGTCCATGAGACCCTCCGGAATGTGATGTTCACGGAAAGCCTCGCTGAATTCAGCCCAAGTAGTGACATGGCCCGCTGGGCGCATAGCTCCATAATTCTCCCACCATAGACTGGCGGGGCCTTCAAGATGATATGCAGCAAAGGTGACCTTGTCAGCCTCAGCTACTAGTGCGGAATGCAGTTTGTGAGAAATACTGCGAAGCCAGTCATCAGCGTCGAGAGGCTCGACGGAGTGGTGGAACGTGGGTGGATGTAACTTGATGAAATCACTGAGTGACACCAAGTTATTTCTCTGATGGCGTGCTATGTTCTGTTCAATACGCTCCAACAAACGGTTGGTCTCCCGCTTGTTTCTCTCGGCTTCCAGCATAACCTCGGCTAGGGAAGGAGGATGAGGCAGATTTGCATTCCTGACTTCACTGCCTTCGGCCTGCACTTGAGGAGCAGGGTTATTGCGCGTGTTGACCATCCTAGGTAAACAAGACAATGATTTAGTCAGAATGATAAGATTCCGACACAGGATACAGAATGTAAGGAATAACTCGGAATGCAAGATGATCATCCGTATGACATGGTAGATACAGAAACTGCTTCTTTATTCCATCGCCATACACACCATACAAGGTTTAGTACAAGACCAAACAAGGTACTATTACGGTGAAAAGAGGATTACATCTCATCGGAGGCATCCCAAGCTCCTATACATTATTTCTCTACACCTCCGGAAAGCGGTACAAACTAGATCATATCCCATGAGTCACGCAGGACGATAGACGACACAGCTAGTACGAACTAGTGATACTACCACTAACTCAGACCGATCCGTAGTAGTCCTCATAGAAGTCACCTCCATAGCCTGGAATCTCAACATGATCATCCGGGAATAGACGATCTCGCGGAGCTTGTGGACCATAGGGGCTAGGATGAGGTCTTGGACCAACAGACGGTGGCCTGCGGGGACCACGAGGTGGGGTGATGCCTCCTACATCACGCCAACCCATCACGTCTGGCAGAGCAGATCTCACACGATAGAGATCACGCATATCCGAATATCCAGCTTGCACCGCCGGTGCAAACCGAGTCAATGTGGCCCAATGGTCAGCACGGGTATTGAAAAGCTCTAGCCTCAAGGCCCGATTTTCACGGTCCTTATCCTCGAGCATCTCAGCAGTGGTGCGAGTCCGTGAATCCTCCTGAGTGGGGTCAGCATAGATAGCCTGGAGATACCCTTGTGCTCCCGGAAGTGATCCTGGCATATACCAGAAATCAGAGTCCCGAAATAGGCCAGACCTGACTCGCATGATGGTCATCATAGAGTAGGCGGCGTCCTGCACAGCCATCTCAATAGTAACCCCGAGTCCATAGGAGCAGTGAAGGGGCTCGGTGGATCCAGGATAAGATGGAAATATCCTGACAGTGCAGAGATACTGGCTTTGATTAAAGTCCCGAAATTGCTCTTCGACCGTGTACTCAGGATACCAACGGTATCCAGCCTCAGTCATTACCCTGACCAACATGGCAGTATGGCCGGGTACATCTAGGCATCGAGTCAGGCGAACCACTTGATTGAGGTCGCAAGTGGCCATCTGAAAGCACAACCATAATGCGAAGGCATTAGAATTTCTAGCAAAATTTCGGCAGCATAACAGCTGTAAATGCTCAAGAAGGGTTTTGAGACATTTGACAAAGGATTTCATACACACTCGACAACATCATATCAAAGTTCTGAGTCCATCCCAGCAACATAATGTGGTAGTAGAACTGAACTAGGCTTGTATCCCTCAAACCTATAAGGCACTACTGATTAGTAACACGTGAACCTGATAGAGAGAAAAGATCCTAATTCCTTAACCCCCGGTGGAAGAATAGACTGACTCAGATCAGAATGTCATAAGATAAAGGAGTAAAAAGAGCCTTACGTTCCAACCCACAAACAATTCCCCTACATATAACTAAAGAATTTCTAGATTCAACATCGACCAGTTTGGCTTGGAGAACCTACAGGCAGTCCGGCTCTGATGCCAACGCTGTCAGGACCCCGACTCGATGCCACATAGGTCTAGCATGTAACACCTCATATCACTTTGCGGCCTCATGCACGGTATTCCCACGGGTGTCGCCTTACCTTTGCCCGGGACCGTTTGCGCCTTTTGGCACACGTATATGATAGTGTCGCTAGCATCCATATGATAAGGAGCCCGGGCTGACATGACTAGTCGTAAACCCAAAGTGGCATAGACTTACAGGGACAGGCATCCATGACCCAGCAACGAACGTGTCGGTCATCAGCAAGTGGGTCCGGGCTGTAGCACTGGGCTAGCAGGACTCCGGTAAACCGGGCTGTAGCGGGCTAACAGGACTCCGGTACTCAATGTGTGACATTTCCCCAAAGGAACAGACACAGGAACGAAGAAGGACACATGCCGGCCAGCCTAAGTGTTCCGGAGCAGTAGCAAGCTACCATGGCTCGGTGGAGACACTAGGAGACATTTCCCGGTAAGAGAGGCTACTAAAGATAAACAACTAGATAGTCAGATCCCACACATACCAAGCATTTCAATCATACACACAATATGCTCGATATGTGCAAATACAACAAGGCATCACAACATGACTCTATGACACAAGTACTTTATTTAAGGCTCAGAGAGCCATACATAACATACACATAGGTACGGGTCACACGACCCAGCATTCAAGTCATACAGTCATACAAACCAGCAGCGGAAGTAACTTGTCTGAGTACAGTCAACTAGTAAAATAAAAGAGGCTTGGAAAGCCTGGCTATACTACGTGGTCCTTCACAAGCTCAGGATCACCACCTGGGCCTTAGCCTACTCATTGATGTCAACGTCTACGAAGAACCCATCAGAAGGGGTTGCAGCGTCTTCTGTAAAAATGTAGATTATAGCAACATGAGTACAAAGGTACTCAGCAAGACTTACATCAGATCCTACATACATGCACATTATCAAGAAGGGTTGGTGGAGTTGTTGCAGCAAGTCAGCTTTGACTCTTGGCTAGGCTATCCTACGAGACTCCAACTTGAAATGGTTTTGCGCACACGAGTCCACTACTCACCACTTCAATACACTACCGAGGATCCACCTCCGTCTTCCTACGGAAGAGCCATCCTCGGCACTCACACTTATCTTGAGGCTTTTAGTAGTTTCCATTTACTTGTCTATGAACTGTATAGGCAACCAAGTAGTCCTTTACCGCGGACGCGGCTATTCGAATAGATCATGTTAACCCTGCAGGGGTGTACTTCTTCATACACGCTCTCACCACTTACCGTTGTTACACGACATGTACTCGGCAACCTTCAAGCGGAAGCCCAACGTGGGTGTCGGCCACGACCTACCTAATCACCTAAGTCTCTAGTCCAGGTTTATCGCCTATTCGGGTTCCATCCATGAGGAGATCCGGCCGAGGTTTCGCTCACAGCCCCAAACGATGTGAACAGGGTTCCCGAGATACCTAACGGGTATTCGGTACACCGTGCCACGTACCTACCGCATCACAGCCCACCCCTACGGTCAGCGCTGTCCACGGCCTCCAGTAGGCTACAAACACCAGAAACTACTTGCAACTCCTGGATAGAGAACTAGGGTGAATAAGAAGTCGAGAGGGTCCATTGGTTTCGGGCCCAATGCATGGTAGTAGCTGAATCTTAAATCACACATACAGATCTTAGTGCTTAAGGTCGGCTTCAATGAAACAACCCACCATGTACTCCTACATGGCCTCTCATCGATACCTTTACCAAATCATGTTCACCACACCACTCTCATTACCGACATAATCATTTCACTCTAGCCCATCACCCAGATGAACCAGACCTAACACGACTCTAAGCATAGCAGGCATAGCAAGGTAGGAACAACACATACATATGGCTCAATCAACTCCTACACATGCTAGTGGGTTTCGTCTAGTTACTGTGGCAATGACAGGTCATGCAGAGGAAGTGGGTTCAACTACCGTAGCACACAGCAGTTTGAAACGCGTTGTCTTAATGCAGTAAAAGAGAGCAGGAGCGAGAACATGGGATTGTATCGATATGATCAAATGCTTGGTTGCTTGCCTGATGGTTCGATGCACTGATACGGTTCTTCGTTAGGGTAATCACGGTACTCCTCGGAGGCAGAACCTGCCGCAAAGAACACCGATACACAACCATCACCAAACAATGTGCAACAATATGATGCATGCATGAAACATGGCAATATGAGTGTGTTGGGCTAATGCAACTAAGACCAGAAGGGTTTGAACCAATTTGAATCAAAGATTCAAATTTCAAACTCATACATGGCCCTTTAAAGTGTTTTTCCTTGTTCTGCATTAAACATCAAGTTAACTTGTTTAATCATGCATGAAAATAGTACAGATGGATAGATTGGATTTTTCTGATCATTTTTCATATATAACTTGTCTGATTTGGAGTTACAGATTAAAAGTTATGAATTTTTGAAGTTTAAACTATATTCTGGAATTTCCTATATTAGATTAAATCCAGAAATTAATTTATTGCGTCAGCCTGACGTCAGTGTGACATCAGCAGGTCAACGGGACACGGTCCGGGTCAAACCTGACAGTGGGTCCCGCGTGTCAGTGTGATTAGATTAGTTAAAGTTTAATTAAAACTAAACCTATTTAATTAACAGGGATGGGCCCCACCTGTCATTGACTCAGGAGAGTCAACCAGGGCCCACCCGTGGTCAAACCCGGGTCGGCTGCACCGGCGTTTAGCCGCCGGCGAGCCCGACGCGGCGGCGGAAGTGGTTTTTGCCGTTCCGGCAACCAAATGGGTCGCGGAGGCCATCGGAGTGGAGCTGAGGACGAGCCGCAGCTCTTGGTGGAGTCCGTTGGGGTTGGGGTGGCCGGAGTTGGCGCCGGCGACGACTTTGGCAGCCACCGGAGATCGGCCGAGGATGAACTTGACGCTAGAGGGGTCGATGAGGTGTGGGGAGTGGCTGGTTAGGTGCTACGTGACATGGTGAACATGATGGACACCAGTTTGTGGCCGGAGGGTGACCGGGAGCACGTCGGCGACGAGCTCCGCGGCGGTGGGTGCGGTTGAGCTCCAGGAAGTCGCTACACAGCTCGGGAGCAAGAAAAGAAGGGAGGGGAAGATGGCTAAACTCACGGGGAGTTTGACGAAGCACTTGGTGCGGCCGGGGACGGGCCGGAGCGACGTCGGCGTTGAAGGGGATCTCCGGCAACGGCGGTTCGGTCGAGGTCGATGCGGTGGGCTCGGGCCTTGCGAGCGCTCGGGGCTCGGCTTGCTCGAAGGAGAGGAGGGTAGCGGAGCTCCTGGACACGGCGGCACGGCGTGGGGTTGACGGAGGGCGTGGCTACGGCGAGGGGGTGGCGGCGATGGCGTCGGCCATGGCGGGGGAGCGCGAGAGAGAGGAGTTGGGGGAGAATGGAGGTGTCTTGGAGGTTCACGGCGCGGCGTGGAGCTCATCCATCCAGCCCCGAGGCGAGGAGGTGAAGCAGGGCGACGGCCAGCTGCGTGGCGCGCGCTGCGGTCGCCGTCGGGCACCTGCCTGCCGGCCTGGCCGGCAAGCAGCTCGCTGGAGCGGTGCTGGGCTGGGCCGGCAGGTGGGCCGGGTGCTGGGCGCCAGGTAGGTTTTTTGCTATTTCTACTGTTTTCTGTTTTTTTAATACTTCTGAACTTTGTTGAATTATTAAAAATACTTAGGCAACTCCTAAAATCACCAAACTACTCCTGGTCCATAGTTGGATTATTTCCAACATGAAACATTTTAGTTTGGAGATATTTGAGCATCTGAATATTTTATATAATTTTAAATGCCCAAATTCAAATATCTATGATTTAATTCAAAGACCCTAAGATGACCTAGGAAAATGTGCATCACTTTTGGCAGAGGTTCTGAACCAAGACAAAAATGATGGGCATTTTAGAAGGGCATTTCAGGTTCATTGAAAAAGGTTTTTAGTAAACCCTAGTTGGTTTCAGAGGGGGCTGGGGGTTCTGTCATCCCCATTTCAGGTCTCTGATGAAAGAATAAACATGATGCAACACTCTAATGCATGAACTAGCTAGGGTGTGACAGTAGTACTCCGAACGGATCTCCTTTTCAGGTTCTTGCTTATGGTTCTCCATGGGTAGTCCTAGCTTCCTCTTCAAATCTTCATGCTTCTCTAGTAGTACAACAATTTCTTCCTCATATCCATCGCGTGTTGACTTGAGTTCCTCTTCTAGCTTGATATTCTTCTTCATCAGCTTCTTGATCTTTTTCATGTTGAAACACAGTTGATATTCGTATCGGTGAATGTGATCACCCATCTCCTGAATGTATGCTGCAATTGATCCATCCTTCCTTGTGCGAATCATCTCCCATTCCTCGTCTCAACATCCACATATTTGATAGATGTTGTTTTCAAGCTCCTTGTGATACACTTCACATATGCGTCCAAAGGTGATGTGGGCTGCCATGATCTTTCCCAAACTCCAACTTGGTGCATCCAGGTAGAAATCAACAGGCTCCGTTGTTAGCGCAAACTTCCTCCCACGTACCCAGACTTTGATCTTCCAGCGCTCCTCTTCCGGTAAAGTTGCAGAGAAATCCCAGTGAAGCTTGGTAGTCCGATGCTCAAGTACTTAGTGACTTCCTTCAAGTGTCGTCCGAAAGGGGTGTCGTCACCCGGCTGGGTGAACTTGTTCCTGGGGTCCGCCATCTATAGAGTAGAAATAGAGCAGAATTAGAAATGAGCAAAGAAGAGAAATCATGTGGCTTATCCTAGTGGTCGTGTCCTACAGTCAGCGTGTGCTCTGATACAATCTTGTAGCGACCATGATCCCAATGGACCAAAGTCTCTGTGCTTAAGTGTCATCCCTGGATTGGTTATGCTGACACACACAGTACTCGAGGAATTATAGTAGAGTTCAATCACACACTTATTACATCGAGGTCCTCATAAATAGTATGATTACACAAATAATATGGCTGAAGGCCATCTAAACTAAATAACTGCGGAAGCTTCGAAGGTAAATGAGTCCATCAACTCCAACGGCATAGCTGAGTGCATGACAACGGCCTAACACACCTTATTCGTTGTTTGAGTATTCTACAACATGAGACGTTGCAGCTATGTAGGTCAGCACATTGAATATGCTGGCAGAGTTACACTTTAAAGTAATGAATGCAAGAACTATATCTGCATGCAATATTTGGCTGGTGGAGGCTCTGAGTTTAAGATTTCGCATAAAGCTAGTTTTTCCCTACAACAAAGGAATAAATTTTATTTACTACACCCAAGTTGTACCAATATTTGAGAAGGTCCTCCAACGCAAATACCAAATTAACAAGTACCATCATTAACCCAATTCAATTAATTTAAAGAGTGATGAGGTCAATAATAATATCCAATTCCAGATACTCAAGATGTCCATAACCGGGGGACACGACTAACCATGATTAGTTTATAAACTCTGCAGAGGTTGCGCACTTTTCCCCACAAGACTCGACCGCATCCATGATCGAAAGATCGACACATAGTCTTTCTGAAGCATTAACTCTCTACTCCGGGTAGGCCGGTATACCTACTTTCCCCTACATCTGCTAGTCCACCTCTTCGAGAGCTCATACAACTTACTCAACTATGCTAGAGCCCATAATGGCTTGTGGCTGCACACGGAAGTTTCTAGGCACAAAATATCATATGATCCCTTTGAGCCTGGGTTGCAAACCGAGGAAAAATCACACGGGTACTCTGGGATTTCCCAAACGGACAAACACTGGATTCTCGAGGTGCCCCAACCAATCCACCCAGATGTATATTAAAGTTGCCACCTTAATGTTATCCATGATTAATAACTCTCATAACTTCCATGTGTATCACGATCCAATCCCCGTCTATGAGCATGGCTAAGCAATAATAGAGAATAAAGTATATTCCCGGGGTGATCAAAAGGTATTAGGTTTCTACCTCAAGTACTACAACCAAACCCATAATCCTACTCATGCAAATATTTGAGGGCATAACTAATGAATAGTAAAAATTGTATATAGAAGAGTATGATCAAAGATGAACTTGCCTTGCTGATGATCTTCAAACTCTAGGGATTCGTAGTAACAACCTTCACACTCCGGGTAATCTAGCGTAGACAAACAGTAGCATACATAAGCAATCACTCAAACGAAACAGATAGAAATCAAGAAAAGATCCAAATCAAACTTGAAACAAGCAAACAAGTAAACTAAACAGAAAACAAAACCTAACAGCATTATTTTCATGTGAATTAGGTCTTAACAGTAGGTACATGTGATTAGCTACAATTAGCAAAAAGAATCAACTCGAACAGAGTTACGAAACTCAAGATACAAACGAAACAATATCGAATAATAATCTGAACTAAACTCAAATTTTAAATTGTCAAAATCATGTTCAAGTTGGTTTACTATAAAGAAGAGATCGATACGAAGATTCAGGCATTGGTTTCACCTAATTTGGATAAATGAGCAAAAAGTTACGCTAGCTTTAAGATCAGGGGCTAAATCATGAGAAAACTATTCATGGATAGGTCCTTGACCAAAAATAAAACTAAAAAGAAAAAAATCTACAGAACGAACGTTCGCTAACAGTACAGAACGAACGAATTCGTTCGTCAAAATAAACTAATGGGTGAACGTTCGCTAAACTAACAGATCTAAAAAATAAAACCGAACTAAAAAAATAAAACCGAGCGGTTTTATACCAGTTAACCGGAATTGACCGGCGGCGGGGAAAAGTCGTCGGCGGCGGCGGCTCGGGCTTTGGATCCGGTGGCGGTTCAGCGGGGCGAGGCGACGGCGGCGCGGGGC
>NC_041381.1:264724697-264875113 GCF_002162155.2 Triticum dicoccoides | reverse complement strand
GGAGGCGGCAGCGCGGCTACGGCAGTGGCGCGGTGCGGTGGCGGCTTGAGGGGAGGAGGGCAGCGGCGGGGCTCCGTTTATAAAGGCCCGAGGGGGCCTCGGCTTGGAGCAGGGGGCGACGGGCGCGGCCCCGACCCGGACTGTCCTCACCGGAATCCGGCGCAGTCACGGGGAGGCAAAGGAGGTTGGCGGCGACTGGGCTTGGTCTCGGTTCGGTTGGGCCGGCCCAGTCGACGCACCTTTCTTTTAAACGGTTTTCGCGAAGAAAATCCTAATAAATAAAAATAAACATCTAAAAAATCCTAGAAACAATTTTCACTGTCCCTACCTAATATTTGGGACAATATGAACATTTTTCTGGACTAAATGCAAATTTTAAAAATGCATGTTTTTCTCTAATTCGAATAAAATAGCAAATAAAATAAAAATAAATTACTAATTTGATTTCAAAATTTCTTTTCCAATATTTCTCCTCTATTTTGAAGAAGTCATATTATCTTCTCTCATTTATTCTTATTGTTGGAAATAATTGGAAAGAAATTATTGAAAATCAAATTGATCCTCTTTTCAAATTTGAAATAAATTCAAATATGAAAATTTTATGAAACCTCCAACTCTATCCTTGGATCCTTGAGTTGCTTAAGATTTTTTGGATCATCGCCAAAATGCAGTAAAATATGATATGCATATGATGATCTATGTATAACATCCAAATTGAAAATTGGGATGTTACACTAGCACAATTTAGGATCTCGCTAGTTTGTGCTTCATCAATTGGTATACAAAGCGAAGGTTGTTCACGGTACTGTGTTGATCCAAATGTCAACCTCTGTCAACAAGGATGGCGATGCTACTGCTGATTCTGAGGAAATTGTACGTCTAGTGTATGCGGATGATATACCTCAAAATATTCAGGACGGTTTTGACCACACGTGCAACTACGTCAAGTAATGCCATGACGTGCTCGAGGAGAAGCATGGAAAAAGGATTGATGTGTTGATCATCCGGTCCGATGCTTTGGCAGACACCAGTAATATGCTGACGACTAATTTTGCACCACAAGGCTGCTCTAGTAGCTCCCTTGCATTATGCACCAGCGGCTAGCGGCGCACATGCCTCCGTGCATGATCACCGTTTGGCGGCACAACCACATGTTGGAGATGATGGACTTGATGACAATGTTGATCATGAGGTGGGGTATGCGCCATGACCACAACACTTTGAGCCCCGTCCTGAAGCTATCGTTCATAGCGGAGCGCATAACTGAGTCAGTCAAGCTGCTCATGTGTGTTTGGATGATGCAATTGGGCGCATAAAAATTTCCATTCCTTCGTTCTTCGGCAAGTGCGAATCAGAAGTCTATTTGGAGTGAGAGACGCGTGTTGTTCAAATTTTTATGCCCATCATTATAGCAAAGAGAAGAAAGTTCAACTTGCTAGAATTGAGTTCACCGGTTATGCGCTAATTTGGTGGAATCAAATTTGCTGGTCGCGACATCGTCCGATGACTTGGCGAGGGATGAAAGAATTCGTGAGGTGACGCTTTGTTCCTAAGCACTATAGAAGAGATATGTACAACAAGTTGCAGCGAATCTCTCATGGTAATATGAGTGTTGATGAATATTATAAGGAGATGTAATTGCTTATGATACGTACAGGGACAATGGAGGATCCGGAGGCAACCATGGCATGCTTCTTTAATGGAATAAATATTGAGGTGCATGTAACGCCCGGATAATTATGCTACAGTGAAACTCTGATAGTGATGCCACGTCACCTCCATTACTGTTGCTAATCTTTCCTTAGTTCAAAACCGGTCCAAAAATCAAATTCAAAATATGTCAAACAACAAAAGTTTTCAAACGTCAAAACAAAAATGTTCGGTGGGTGCCAGATATTGCACTGGCAATTATAGTGGAGAAGACATGTTTTCAGAAAGTGCCTAAATATTTTAAAGTCAAATAAAACAGAAAAGGAAAATAAATAAAACAAAACAAAACTAACAGCAAAAAAAAGGGAAGAAACCCCCCCCCCAACCCCCTGGGCCAACTGGCCCAGCTAGCCAACCCAAACCGGCCCAGCCGGGCCAGCCCACTCCCTCATTCCCCCTTTTCCTGTTCCCACGACCAGGGTCGGAACAAGGCGCGTCCCCGCCCAACCACCTCGCCGGCAACGATGCCGGGAGGGGATAAGGTCGCCAGCGACGTGCCTCCTCGGTTCCTCGTCCCACTCACCCCACTATCCCCCTCGGCCCCTATGCCTCTCCCTCTCCCCTCAGATCCACTCGCTGCTCCTCGCTCTCCGCCATGGCCGAGCGCCTTCCTCGTCGCCGCTCGCAGTAGACGCGACCGCCGTCCTCCCCACACCGCGCCAACATGTCACCGGTCTCCCTCGTCGACCGCCTCATCGTCCCCGACTGTTGATTCGAGCTCCGCGCCCTTGTAGTGTCGTGGACGAGGTCGTCTTCTTCCTCCGCCTCGCCGCCGCTCATCCCCAACTCCGGCGACGCTCTCTGCAGCTACTAAGCCACCAAGGGCCACCGTGTGTGCCGCTCGGTGAGCCCCCGCTCCCTCCCCTCTCTCTCTCGACGGCGTTCGCTAGTTCGACGAGCCGCCCCCAACTTGCCCGAGCGCGTCGCCGCTCGCGCTCGTCGCCGGTAGCCGTCCGGTGACCATTTGGTCCTGGGCTCGTGCCGTTGTGCTCGCAGGTGCACGTAGGCCTCGCCCAGCCCTTCCGTTTGCCCAATAGCGCACCGCATCGCCGTTGCCGTTGCTCGCCTGAAACACCTCACCGCCAGCGATGTCGTACTGCTCGTCTCCGGCCACTGTAGCCCGCGAGACCACCACCATCCGACGCGTCGTCGTCTTGCCATTCTAACGCACCCGGCCGCGACCAAAATGATGCCCTGTGGGCGATTTCCGATGAGGCCCGAGGACGCACCGCCGCGAACGGGCTCGCCAACGTGATTCCGACGAGTCGCCGGCCCTCGCTGAGTTGGCCTGACGCGTGGGCCCCCTTGTGTCGCTGACGGGTGGGCCCTGTTGAATCATTGACTCGGTCAGCGCTGACGTGGCTCCCTGTGTCTATGACATGCGGGCCCCACGCCATAAACAAATAAAAACAAATAGATAAATTGCTAATTAATTAAATTAGTTAATTAAAACCTTAATCTCTCACTGACTGCTGGGCCCCACCCGCTAATTAACCCATTTAGTTAGTCTAAACCCCACTGTTAGTGCCCTGGCAATGACATGTGGGTCCCACTAGACCCACTTGTCTGGTTTGACTGGTCAACTGACCATTTGACCTACTGACATCACTCTGATGCCATGCTTGCGTCATCGTTCACTGTTATGGATAATGTTGGATTTAAATAAATAATTAAAATCAGAAAATGATTAAAACTTTAGAAAATCATATAAAATAATCCGTAACTCGGATGAAAATACTTTCTACATGAAAGTTGCTCAGAACGACGAGATGAATCCGGATACGCAGCCCGTTCGTCTGCCACACATCCCTATCATAGCGAACCCGCAACTTTCCCCCTCCGTTTCACCTATCCGAAAATGTGAAACACCGGGGATACTTTCCCGGATGTTTCCCCCTTTCGCCGGTATCACCTACTACCGCGTTAGGGCACACGTAACACCGCTCATTGTCATGTCATGCATCGTCATGCTTATGTTTGCATTGTATTTACTGTTTCTTCCCCCTCTTCTCTCCGGTAGACTATGAGACCGACGCTGCTGCTGCCCAGTTCGACTACGGAGTTGACGACCCCTCCTTGCCAGAGCAACCAGGCAAGCCCCCCCTTTGATCACCAGATATCGCCTATTCCTCTCTCTACTGCTTGCATTAGAGTAGTGTAGCATGTTACTGTTCGGTTACTCCTATTCTGTTGCATAGCCTGTCATTGTTCCTACAGTCATTGATACCTTACCCGCAATCCTAAATGCTTAGTATAGGATGCTAGTTTATCATCATTGGCCCTACATTCTTGTCAGTCTGCCTTGCTATACTATTGGGCCATGATCACTCGGGAGGTGATCACGGGTATATACTATACATATATACATATTATACAGATGGTGACTAAAGTCGGGTTGGCTCGTTGAGTGCCTGCGAGTGATTCACGGATTGGGGGCTGAAAGGACCTTTGTCCCGACGGCCCTCTATGTGGATCTTTGTGGCGGAGCGACAGGGCAGGTTGAGACCACCTAGGCGAGAGGTGGGCCTGGCCCTAGTCGGCATTCACGGTTGCTTCATAATAACATGCTTAACGAGATCTTGGTATTTGATCTGAGTATGGCCACTGCCTATACGCACTAACAAACTACGCGGGAAAGATATGGGCACTCGACGTCATGGTATCAGCCGAAGCCTTCTAGACGTCAGCAACTGAGTGGCGCGTGCCAGATTGGACTTGAACGCCTGCTCTAGTATTAGGGAGGCTAAGTCTGCTTCCTCCCGCGTTCGCAGCGTGCAGGCATGCAAAGGGTGATGGGCCCAGACCCCTGCGCCATAGGATTTAGACCGGCATGCTGACCTCTCTATTGTGCCTAGGTGGGGCTGCGACGTGTTGATCTTCCGAGGCCGGGCATGACCCAGGAAAGTGTGTCCGGCCAAATGGGATCGAGCGTGTTGGGTTATGTGGTGCACCCCTGCAGGGAAGTTTATCAATTCGAATAGCCGTGTCCCTCGGTAAAAGGACGATCCGGAGTTGTACCTTGACCTTATGACAACTAGAACCGGATACTTAATAAAACACACCCAGACAAGTTCCACAGACAACCCGGTGATCGCTTTTCCACAAGGAGACGAGGGAAGGATCGCCGGGTAGGATTATGCTATGCGATGCTACTTGGAGGACTTCAATCTACCCTCTTCTACATGCTGCAAGACGGAGGCTGCCAGAAGCGTAGTCTTCGATAGGACTAGCTATCCCCCTATTATTCTGGCATTCTGTAGTTCAGTCCACCGATATTGCCTCTTTACACATATACCCATGCATATGTAGTGTAGATCCTTGCTTGCGAGTACTTTGGATGAGTACTCACGGTTGCTTTGCTCTATCTTTTCCCCCTTTTCCCTCTTCTTCCCGGATGCCGCAACCAGACGTTGGAGCCCAGGATCCAGACGCCACCATTGACGATGACTCCTACTACACTGGAGGTGCCTACTACTATGTGCAGGCCACTGACGACGACCAGGAGTAGTTTAGGAGGATCCCAGACAGGAGGCATGCGCCTCTTTCGATCTGTATCCTAGTTTGTGCTAGCCATCTTATGGCAACTTCTTTAACTTATGTCTGTACTCAGATATTGTTGCTTTCGTTGACTCGTCTCTGATCGAGCACTTGTATTCAAGCCCTCGAGGCCCCTGGCTTGTAATATGATGCTTGTATGCCTTATTTATGTTTTTAGAGTTGTGTTGTGATATCTTCCCGTGAGTCCCTGATCTTGATCATACACGGTTGTGTGCATGATTAGTGTACGATTGAATCGGGGGCGTCACAAGTTGGTATCAGAGCTGACTGCCTATAGGAATCTCCCTTCCACACTCCTTGGCCGAAGTTGAGTCTAGTCACTACAAAACTTTTACTAACTTGGTTGTGTGCCTTACGGGCCACGTCGCCATTGGGTGGTATTAGGATCTTTTACTCCTCGACCTTTACTCTGGGGCTCTGAACTCTCTCCTACTCGGGTTAAACGAATTTACTAACTCTAACATTAGGATTCGGTTACCACATTCACCCCAAAGTTGGATAAGCCATAGTTGTTCTGTAGGATAGAATTTTGAATAATACACACATTGTCATTTGACTCCATTGAAACATCTTTGTTTTTAGATGGAACCCACGAGGCAGATCGTGCGCCACACGGCGGCCATTGGTGCCTCAGGATCACCTGATGTGCTAGCTGAGATGATGACCTATCTGGGTTATCGCTGGCACCCTGAGTACACCGTCTACAAGGAGTACCAGGACTTTAACCAGGAGCAGTACCATGACATCGTTCACCTCTACTCTCGGGAGTATGACTCCACTACCGTGCTGCACACCGCTCATGGTGTTGGAGTGACCATCGAGATAGTAGTTCACGATGCTGCCTATACTGCTCTGACACATCTTCGTGGAGAGTATCGGGCGTTGCACACTTCCCCTTTCAGGCACATTGCTATCGCATCCGATGTTGGTGCGAAGGGATACTACACTGCTGCCTACTCCACCGTCACCCGAGAGCCCTTCCACCATCAGAGCCTGGTTCTGCATGCTGATGGGCTAGACTGAGCTAACCGAGCTCTTTGCCACGAGTTGTACACCACTCGTCAGCACCTTTATAGGGCTCTGACGCCGTTGCACCCCTTTGTTATATCTAGACAGCTGTCGCGTTCTACGATCTACCCAGCTAGGACCGTGATGCCCCACGGTGTCGGTTGGCCAGAGGTGGGAGGCTACTCTCCCGCACTTCGTCCTCTTCCGCCACCTGAGCGTCGGGTTGTACACCAGAGTATCCGCGGCCCCCAGGCCGCTGACGTGGACTATCCATTGCCTCACTACCAGTTGTCAGGCTACGACTACCTCCATAGTACCTCCTGGGACTGATGTAGTCTTGCTCATTAGTATTAGATGCATTCGCCGCGAGCCTACGTGCCGCCTATGATGACTTAGTCTATGTACTGAACTCTATGTCCGACCCCATTTGTAAGTTATGCCGACTACTATGTAGTATCTGTCGTGCTCCTTTCATTATGCATGTTTCATCATGAATGATTCTTGTCTATGAAAATTCCTCAATGCTGAACTACCTGTTGACGCTCAAAAAAGGCATGATCGCAAAGAGTGACTTGAGTCTATAATGGAATGAGGTTAAAATTATGAGTTCATGTCACCATTTGATGGCCCTCGTCAAGATGATCGAAATAAATATGAAGATGGACCAAAACGGAGCTCAAGTGCAAAAGATATGACAATTTCGGAGATACCCGTGTTGACACCAGATGAAAGAATGGCATGAAACCTAATTAAGACAGCCTCCGATGGAAAGAGTTACAACTGAAAAGTTCTTCGTCTCGTTGAAACGAATGATTTTGATATGAAAAGCGTCCCCATCCGAGGTCGTATGCAAAAGTTACAAGAAAAACCATGCGCTGCAACAATGTTTGGCCGGATCATCCGGGCCGGGGTCCGGATCATCCGGGTAATTGAAGCACAAAGACACCAGAAGGTTGGAGCTGAAGCCGGATGATCTGGGTACAGTCCCGAGTGATCCGGATGGAGGTAGGACAGTCCGGGTAGAAGTCCGGACGTCCGGGCAGTTTTTTCTGCTGCAGATGTTAGAAAACAGCCCGAAACTCCCTCAAGATGACCTCATATCAAAAAGTGTTCAACAGAAAAGTTGTGCGTCTCATCGAGGTGGTTGATTTTGATATAAATATCATCTTAATAAGAATTCATATGCAAAAGTTACAGCCCGATTATTGAGCTACTGTTAGAAAACCGGGCTAGGCCGGATCATCCGGGCCTTGAGCCGGACATCCGGGCCGGAGGTCGTGAGTACTCCATGTTTTATTAGGTTTTGATGATTTGGACGGCTAGGAAAGTCCTTTTCTTGTACGGGAAGTCCATCCGCCTCGTATATAGACAAGAGGTGACGACCGATTGAACAACAACACACAATCGAACAATCATCTACCACTTTTATCTTTTATCTTTTCTCCTTAACCCTAGTTCTTCTTCTTCCTCGTTCTTCGTTCGTTCTTCTTTTGCAGGGCGGTGAACCTCGAGGCCCTAGGGGCGGTCAGGCCGACCTAGGGCAGCCCATAGCCGCCGCGTGCCCTGACGGGGTCCCTCCCAGGCGTGTGGGGTTTCGTGTCATCAAAAGCGCCCGCCGGATTGCTTGCGTACCGCGCTTCCGGACGGGTCTCCTTCGACGTGAGCTGCGGTGCATCACCCTCGGTGTTGGAGGTACACGGTGACGTGTTCGTGTGCGAACACACTTTTTGGCGACTCCGCTGGGGACGAAGCTTTGAACGGTCTCCGGCCTGTTCTTGCTACGAAGAGATCGTCATCTAGGGTTTGCAATCTACAAAGGTAATATGAATACCCAATTCACATATGTAGATGAAAATAATGCATATGTTGTTGTTGGATCACCTAATGAGTATAATGTCTCGGCTAGCCCTAGTTTTATCAATCATGCATCTAATTATGTGCAAGGGCCGATGCAAAATAATCTTCATGCTTCAAATTCTTATGATTTTAGCAACATACAACATATGTATCCAAACTCTCATGCATCGGTAACCCCACAAATCCATATGCCGACGAACAACATGATGGGTTTTCTTAATCAATTTGAAACATCTCATGTTAAAATTTCCAATAGCATACAAGAAAGTGGTTCACATTTTTATTCATCGGCAAATAATTTGCAGTATGTGAATCCAACTTTGCTGATGGATGGGAGAGTTGGCGATGCTACTACTAGCTATTTGGTCAGTTACTCTCAACCATCATATGCTACGCCTCATATTAGTAATTTTTCAGCACCGTATGCAACTGTAGATGTTCATAATTCGGCCCCGCATCTTCATGGTCATAGCCGAATAAGTGAAAATTTTACAGGAACACATGTGCCGTCATCAAATATTGTATCATATAATGCATACTCTACACAATTCAAGAATTTCGGCAACACTCACAAATCATTGCCGAAAGAATCTGAAAGTATTGCGGAGCAATCCCTTCCAGAAGCGGTTGTGGTTGCATTAAAAAAGAGCTTGGCACAAAACAAGAGAATTAGTGCTATTTTCCTTGAAAAATATGAAAAGGGGTTGTTTCCTGATTATGCTGCAATAAAGGCTAAAGTTTTGCAGGAAGATGAAACTTCATCAATTGATAGTATTGGTGAGAGACCATATGGTTATCCAGCTGTGCATAAACCCCCTCCTAATACCGCAGCACATTGTACACTCCCTACACAATTGCAAAAATTCGGCAACACTAACACTTCATTGCCGAAAGATCCTAAAAGCATTGGGGGAGCAAACTAATCTAGAGCAGGCTGAAATTGAGAGGGGAGTTAAAGCTTTGCGCGATAGGGTGCAAGTACTTCGCCAAGAGACAATTGGTAGGGAATTAGCTCAAATAAAAGAAGCCTTGCCAATTAATATAACCGGTGAAAAGAATGATGATTCGGAAACTAAAAGTGCTTCGGTTGAAAAAGCCAAATCAAGTAGTATATATTCTGAATCCATCAAATCTAAAGAGGCAAACATTGTTGAGAAAGGGCATGAAAAGTATAGCAAGACAGCCATACTTGATTTTTCTGAAGTTAATGGAACCTACTTCCTGCCCTATGAGTTCCGTGCCGTAGAAATTGACAAGCTTCAAGAACAATAACAAGTAGGTGAACAAAGTTCGGCTGACAAAAATCTTCAATGTAATGATACACGGAATCAAGAAAAAGGTGATGAAGAGGCGTTGGGGAGCCATCCAAAGGCGAAGCAAGATATTGTTCAAGTCACACCACCATCATGCTCTCCCAACATGTTTGAAGAGGTATGTTTAGCAAGTAATTTACCTATTTTCAGATTTGGTCAGAACTTTATTGCTGATGCATCTATTAGAAAAATCCTCATAAGTAATTTTGAAAGACCAATGAAGAAGGGTAATTTACTTGTTAGCAATAAAATTGTTGCGGAACATATCGGTCAACCCATTGCACCATTTATAAAGACCGATAATGACTTATTGTTGTGGCCAAAGCTTTCCCCGTTGCTTTATCTAAAGTTCATATCTAGTTGGGTAGCTTTGCTTATTTCTTACTTGGCTTGCACTTGGTCTCAATTGAGACATGTGTGTTCTAAATATTTTCGTTTCAGAAGTTTAAAGCCAAGGTTAATTTCTTTTGAGAAATCTGATGCTAATATAATATCTTATCCAAAGACACCGGAGATGGAGTGGAAAACACAATGTATAGCAGAATGGGGAGATTCCAAATCTGAACCATTCGTTTGCTTATCTCCAAAGCCGTTCACACAACAAGATCGGCTAGAAATCAAGAAGTTTACCTTCAATTCAAGCATGTGTGACCAAATATTTGATTTATTGCGAAAAAATAATTACATAAGAATTCTTGATCACCCTGTTGAGCCATCTATCCAAGGATGAATGTATTGTAAGTTGCATGATTCGTTCAAGCATAATTTTGAGGATTGCAACATGTTCCGTCAAATAGTTAAATCCGCCATTGAAAAAGGACGATTGAAGTTTGTTGAAACACCAAGAGATGACCAGTCTATTCCAATTGGTCCCGATGGCAAAAAGTTTTTGCATCGGCTGCTTCAAGCCGATCCATTTAAAGAGAAGGTAAAAACTGTAGGTGATGGGATCAAGCTTTCAAGTAAAGAAATTGTTGAAGAGCATAATGAACATAATCCTGAGGGCAAGTCCATCAAAGCTACAATGGAGATACCAAGTATTGGGGGCAGCAAGCAAATCCACAACCAAAGAAAACAAAGGCCGACGTAAGCACAAAGGTAAAAAGCCGAAAGTCACTTTCGCACAACTATTGGAAAAATATCAGAAGATAAGTGAGAAGAATAGTGCTTATCGGCCAACTAATGCAAAAGCATCAACATCACCCCCTAGGCGCAAACCCAAGGATCGATATTGGCAAGAAGAGAATTCGAATGCAACTTGTTCATATCCTTATTTTGGGCCGCCAATGCCAATGTCGTGGATGCCTCCCTATGCTCATGTAGATCCATATCCATCATGGGACAGGTATGAGACAAGGGAACACTCTCCATCTTATTTTAGAACATCTCACCAATATTATGCAGCTCCAAGAAAAACAACATTCAAACAATCACATGTTAAAGACTGTTTCAATCATAAGGAATCGGTCCGAAGCTCAAGGAAGAAGAAAGAGGTAGTCAAACAAGTTTACCGCATTAAAAGAGATGGTTGTAAGAGTGCTACTTCAGATTTGATCTCAAATGAAAAAGAGCAAACGGAAGTATTGACATTGGATACTAAAGACAATGAGATGAAGCAACCAATTATTGAGAGTCAAACTGCCAAATCTGAAGAAAAGAAGTTGAGAGTGCACAAGGCAAAGAAAGAATTGCCATTGGTCAAAACAGAATCACAGCCGAGATGCCCACTCAGCTTATCATATTGGCAAAAGAAGAAATTACAAAATCTTAGTGCACAAGAGCTGAAAAAGAAAAACATGGCATGGGTTCCCAAGAAGATCAATCAAGAAAAAAATGATGTGCATGCTTCTATTGCAACAAGTACAATAAAAGTGAAGAAGGAAAAGAATGAAAGCAACAAACAATTAAGACGAAGGTGCGCATCACAACATCAAAATCTTCGGCTAGCACATCATCCATTTTCTTCAACCATGTCGTTGATGCCTTTGCCATGGAATTCATCCCTAGTTATGATCAATTACCCTCATGGATTTATTTTAATCCATGGATGCAACATAATTTTCTATATCATGAGAGGGTATTACCAAATTATTATACATTTGGTTAGTTACATTGTTGCTAATACAAAGGGGCCGAAATATTTTACTCCTATTTTATTTGTTTATTTCGGCTATACATACTTTGGTGGGTGAATTCTACATGGACCTCATATTAATGGCCGATATTTATCTATCGCCCTAAGAATATGTCAAAGCATGGCCGGTGTAGTATCCTAACATCGTCCTTAGTTCAACTGGAGACCAAAACAAGCCTCCAGATGATCATGCCGCTTAAATATTTTTTCACAATGATCAAAGCCGAATATAAAATGTTATTCGGTTTGGAGCTTTTGGTTGCCATAGGTGCTATACATATTGAGGCTTTGGGTGATTCGTTATGAGTAGTACAACAAATATCCAAGAGTTATCAATGTTTTGACGAATCACTTATAGTTTATCTTGAGGTATGTCTAGATGCAAAATTTACCTTGGGTTCCTTTAACATTGGTCATATTTCTAGACATGACAATTCAAGAGAGTTAGCACAGCAAGCATCTGGCTACTATGTTAATCATGGTGTATTGCATTTATGTCAATAGTAGATGCTTAGTCTCGTCAACAGAGGTAAGGCCGAACCGAAGTCCACCACTTCGGCCACTAATGATTTTTTTATGCAGGCAAAAGTAAGGATTGGAGAAAGTTTATTGTTGATTATCTGCAAAATCCTAGAAAAAGTGTGAACAATATGATTCAGAGGATGACCTTGAGATACATATCTATGGAGCTTTATCACCGGATTGTTAAGGAAGTGGAGAAGGTTTCACCCAATTTTGCATCAAGGATTCAAAGAAATAATGGCTGATATATATTTATCGCCCAAGCACATGCAAAGTGGCCGATGGAGTGTTGACATCGTCCTTAGAACCAACACGGTACAAGTTCTTTTTCGACATACTACCTTTGCCGAAAAACAGGGGGGCATGTGTTGACGCTCAAAAATGGCATGATCGCAAAGAGTGACTTGAGTCTATAATGGAATGAGGTTAAAATTATGAGTTTGTGTCACCATTTGATGGCCCTCATCAAGATGATCGAAAAAAATATGAAGATGGACCAAAACGGAGCTCAAGTGCAAAAGATATGACAATTTCGGAGATACCCATGTTGACACCAGATTAAAGAATGGCATGAAAATTAATTAAGACAGCCTCGGATGGAAAAAGTTACAACTGCAAAGTTCTTCGTCTTGTTGAAACGGACGATTTTGATATAAAAAGCATCCCCATCCGAGGTTGTATGCAAAAGTTACAGGCAAAACCATGTGCTGCAACAATGTTTGGCCGGATCATCCAGGCCGGGGTCCGGATCATCCGGGTAATTGAAGCACAAAGACTCCAGAAGGTTGGAGCTGAAGCCGGATGATCTGGGTAAAGTCCCGGATGATCCGGATGGAGGCCGGACAGTCCGGGTAGAAGTCCGGACGTCCGGGCAGTTTTTTCTGCTGCAGATGTTAGAAAACAGCACGAAACTCCGTCAAGATGACCTCAGATCACAAAGTGTTCAACAGAAACATTGTGCGTCTCATTGAGGCGGTTGATTTTTATATAAAGATCATCTTAATACGAATTTGTATGCAAAAGTTACAGCCCGATTATTGAGCTGCTGTCAGAAAACCGGGCTAAGCCGGATCATCCAGGCCTTGAGCCGGACATCCGGGCTGGAGGTCGTGAGTACTCCATGTTTTATTAGGTTTTGATGATTTGGACGGCTCGGAAAGTCCTTTTGTTGTACGGGAAGTCCATCTACCTCATATATAGACAAGAGGTGACGGTCGATTGAACAACAACACACAATCGAACAATCATCTACCACTTTTATCTTTTATCTTTTCTCCTTAACCCTAGTTCTTCTTCTTCCTCGTTCTTCGTTCGTTCTTCTTTTGCAGGGAGGCGAACCTTGAGGCCCTAGGGGCGGTTAGGCCGAGCTAGGGCAGCCCATAGCCGCCGCGTGCCCTGACGGGGTCCCTCCCGGGCGTGTGGGGTTTCGGGTCATCAAAAGCGCCCGCTGGATTGCTTGCGTACCGCGCTTCTGGACGGGTCTCCTTCGATGTGAGCTACGGTGCATCACCCTCGGTGTTGGAGGTACACGGTGACGTGTTCGTGTGTGAACACTACCCCTGTTATATATTAGCAGGATGGTTAGACCAGGTGGTCATGGTCGTGGCGGCAACGCCCCACCACCGCCTGAGTATATGGCTGGTATGGTCCAGCAGCTCGAGATGAACTGCCAGTTCATGGAGAATATGATGGCTCAGTTCCCTCGCCCCAATATGAACGAGCAGCCAGCCCAAGTGACTCTGCAGGATTTCATGCGCCTCAACCCAACCGTGTACCGCAGCTCAACTCAGCCGCTGGATGCTGATGACTGGCTCCATGACATCACCTATGAGATGGAGTCTGCTGATGTAGCCCCTGCCCGCTATGTCTCCTTTGCTTCCTTCTTTCTGAAGGGACCCGCAGCTCAATGGTGGGACAGCCACAGGCGTACTCTGCCAGTTGGGACAATCATCACCTGACCAGACTTTCAAGTTGCCTTTCGTGCCCGCTTCATTCCTCAGGGGATCATGGACAGGAAGAAGCGTGAATTCCGCAATCTCACCCAGGGCAACAAAACTGTGGAAGCTTATCAACGGGAGTTTCTGGACTTGTCCCACCATGCTGAAGAAGACATTGCAACTGATGCATGCAGACATGAGAAGTTCCGTGACGGCCTTCAAGATGACATCAAGCTCGCACTTCTAGTGCATGACGTTGCCGATTTCACCACCTTGGTGAACAAGGCCATCAATGTCGAGACTGGTCTGCAGGAACACTAGAGCTCTCACAGGCGCAACGTGACACGGGCTCATCTTCGGGCCCGCCCTCATAGAAGCATAAGATATGGATCCCGAACAGCATGTACCATCCAAATGCACCTGCCCCAAGGCAGACCTATGATACACCTCGTCTGCCTCCTCCACCATCTAGGTAGCCAAGGCTTCCAGCTCCACCACCCCAAGCTCCTACTCCCACTCCCAATAATGGTTTATGCTTCAAGTGTGGTCAGCCAGGACACCGTGCTAGGGAATGCAACCAGAACCAGAATCAACTGGCCCTTCCAGCAACTGGCCGTGGAAGCAACCAGCCCCGCAACAACAATGCCAAGTCTTATGGTCGTATCCATGCCAACCATCTTGATCTGAACGAATCTCAAGACCAGCCTGCTACTGTGATGGGTACACTCCTCGTAAATTCAGTACATTTTATTTGATACAGGAGCATCACATTCGTTCATATCAGCTGAGTTTGTATTCATGCATGGCATTAAATAGGAGGAGATGAACACTTCGCTAGTGGTACACACCCCTGCGGGCCAATGTCAAACCTCTATGCTTAGTCACGATGTTCCCGTTGAAATAGAAGGACTAGAATTCCTTGTCTCTCCCATCGTGCTGAAGTCCTGTAGCATTGATCTCATTTTGGGAATGGATTGGTTGAAAGCGCATACTGCTTCTATAGTTTGCGCCACTAAGACCGTCCATCTACTACACCCTTCCGATGAAATAATAAGCTACAATGCTCGTCTGGTTCAGAATACCGAGGCAAGGCTTTATGCACCGAACACATTGAATGCTGCACCCCTCGAGGGCATTGAAAACATTCCCGTCGTTCGTGAATTCCAAGACGTCTTTCCTGAAAAACTTCCAGGGATTCCCCCTGCTAGAGCTGTCGAATTCATCATTAACTTAAAACCAGGCACCACTCCTATAGCCAAACGACCTTACAAGATGCCACCGCATGAACTCATTGAGATTAAGGAGGAAATCGACAAATCTCCTCGAAGTGGTTTCATTCACCCAAGTTGCTCTCCTTGGGGAGAACCTTCTCTCTTTGTCAAGAAGAAGGATGGGACAAACCGATTAGTGCAAGACTACCGTCCTATTAACCAAGCTACCATTCAGAACAAATATCCTCTTCCTCGGATCAATGATCTATATGATCAACTGGCTGGTTCGTCAGTGTTCTCTAAACTCGACTTGAGGTTGGGTTACCACCAGATCTGTGTTCATGAAGAATATGTCCCGAAGACCGCATTTGTGACTCGCTATGGTTCATACGAGTACACCGTCATGTCTTTTGGATTAACCAATGCTCCAGCCACCTTCTATCGTCTGATGAACTATATCTTTATGGAGTACCTCGACAAGTTTGTCGTGGTTTATCTGGATGATATCCTTGTATATTCCAAGAATGAAGAAGAACATGCTGAACATCTTCGTCTTGTTCTGGAAAAGCTTAGAGAGCATCAACTCTATGCCAAGTTCTCCAAGTGTGAATTCTGGCTCCCCGAAGTAACCTATCTTGGGCATGTCATCTCTAAGGATGGTATTACCGTCAACCCTGAACGAGTTCAGGCTATTCTCGATTGGACTCCTCCGAAGAATGTCAAGCTAGTCAGAAGTTTTCTCGGACTCGCCAGCTATTGTCGTCGATTCGTCGAGAACTTCTCCAAGATCGCTAGACCTCTGACTAACCTGCTTCATAAGGGCGTCAAGTTTGAGTGGATAGAAAGGTGTCAGGAAAGTTTCCAGGCGCTCAAAGACAAGTTGACCTCTGCCCCAGTGCTTGCTCCTCCAGATACTAAGAAGGACTTCATCATTTATTGTGATGCTTCACGTCAAGGCCTTGGCGCTATCCTTATGCAAGAGCGTAAAGTGATTGCTTATGCCTCTCGTCAATTGCGCCCTCACGAAGAGAACTATCCAGTTCATGACCTCGAGCTTGCTGCTGTTATCCATGCACTGAAACAGTGGCGACATTACCTTCTCGGTAATCTTTGTGAGATCTTCACCGACCACCAAAGTCTGAAGTATCTGTTTACTCAACCAGATCTGAACCTCCGTCAGCATAGATGGATGGAGATTGTTGTAGATTTTAACCTGGGTATTTCGTATACCCCTGGCAAGGCAAATGTAATGGCTGATGCCTTGAGCCGCAAGTCCTACTGCAACCACCTCCAGGTTGACAAAGTTCATCCCTCGCTTGTTGAAGAATTCAGAAAGCTGAACCTCCATATTGTTCCTCCCGGTGCACTCGCTGTCGGTGTAAAAACCGGCGGATCTCGGGTAGGGGGTCCCGATCTGTGCGTCTTAGGCTAATGGTAACAAGAGGCAAGGGACACAATGTTTACCCAGGTTCGGGCCCTCTTGATGGAGGTAAAACCCTACTTCCTGCTTGATTGATATTGATGATATGGGTGTTACAAGAGTTGATCTACCACGAGATCGTAGAGGCTAAACCCTAGAAGCTAGCCTATGATGATTATGATTGTGTCTCTAAGGACTGAACCCTCCGGTTTATATAGACACCGGAGAGGGCTAGGGTTTACATGGAGTTGGTTACAAAGAAGGAAATATAATATCCGGATCACCAAGCTTGTCTTCCACGCAAAGGAGAGTCCCATCCGGACACGGGACAAAGTCTTGAGTCTTGTATCTTCATGCTCCTATAGTCCGGCCAAAGTATATAGTCCGGCTGTTTGGATACCCCCTAATCCAGGACTCCCTCAGTAGCCCCTGAACCAGGCTTCAATGATGATGAGTCCGGTGTGCAGTTCTGTCTTCGGCATTGCAAGGAAGCTTCCGTCTCCGAATACTCCAAAGTAGTTATCGAACACTTAAACCGTGTCCGGATCTGCAAGGTGATCTTCATAGCACTTTATAAATTTGATCTGCTGGTAATTTTTGCACGGCGTGCTCCTGCATCGTGGCCCGGCCCAACACGAACCGGTTTTACTTGGCCTCCCCTGATACGCGTTGCGAGAGCAGGGATCGTGCTCCCCTTAGCGCGGGATCTACTATTAATATAGGTGCACGCGTCCCCATGACGTTTATTGGTATGACTCTTTGTTTTTAGGTAAGTCCCGAGCGGTTATGCTGAGGACGCTTGATATTCACCCCCTATATAAAGGGGTTGAGGCCTATCCCTCTTTTCCACCACCCTTGCGCCTTTTCTCATCTCAAGTTCTAACACCCGAAACCCAAGCTCAAGCACCCCGGATCCTCCACTATGTCCGGATCCAACTCAAAAGGCGGATGGGTGGCCTCCTCGGTCACATAGGAGGACATTGCGAACCTTAGGGGGGTCGGATATCCGACTGCCGACATCCAGCACAGGCTTCCTGCTCCAGGTTAGGTCATTCCTACTCCCGAGCCCAATGAGAGCGTTGTATTTGTTTCTCACTTCCTCCGCGGCTTGGGCTTCACTCTTGATCCCTTTGTGAGAGGGCTCATGTTCTATTATGGGTTAGATTTTCACGATCTAGCTCCAGACGCTATCCTCCATATCTCGTCGTTCATCGTTGTGTGCGAAGCTTTTCTCCACGTCACTCCTCACTTCGTCTTGTGGCTCAAGACCTTCAACATGAAGCCGAAGATGATTGAGGAGCGACACGCGGAGCGCGGAGGTGCTGTAATAAGAAGGAATGCCCACGCTCCATGGCCAGAGGGCTCCTTCCCGGTGTCCGATCTATGGCAGCGGAGGTGGTTTTACGTCACGGCTCCCAGAGGCACAAAGTGGGTGGATGCCCCCGACTTCCGTTCGGGCCCTCCTTATCAACTGGAGTCATGGACCAATGTAGGACGGGATTGGGGATCTGCTAGTGATATGCTAATACTGCAGAGTTGTATTCGGGAGCTTCTTGAGAGGGACATTAGCCTTGTCAGCATAATTCAGGTAATGCTAATCCGACGGATGTTGCCGTGCAAACGTCGGCCTCTCCGGATGTGGGAGTTCAATCCGGAAGGTCTGCGGACTATTCTGCACTTCTTCGGCCTGACGCTCGAAGGGATGTGTAAATTATTCTTCGGACCACAAGTAAAGTGTCCGGATACCACCGAAGATGTGGGCCTGAGCTGCAATTGCCCAGATACCCAAGTAAGTAACCCACCAACCGAACACTTTGTCTATTTTTGTCATAGTCATTATTCTGAAAATCCTCCGTGGCCAGGAATGGCTCAGCAAGGCGGAGAGAATCATGTGTCTGGCGCCACTTCTCGAAGGCTCGCCAAGTCCCACCATAGCCAAGATGCTTGGTCATGTGCTAAGAAAAATGCCCTTAGGGAAAGACGAAGGGAAGAGCAGGGAAGCAGAACTTCACACACTGCGCATCCAAATCAGGGGAATTGCTACCTCCCCAAAGGAGGATAGCCGGGAAGGGGGCTCTAAGGCCTCCTCCCCTCGTGGGAAGAAGAGGGCCGCCTCCAAATACTTGGAGATGGAGGTGCCCAAACAAGGGAAGAAAGCTTCACCAGGGGGCCCTGCCCCAAAGGGCGTCCTCACCGCGTCATGCCCGCCAACGGGCCAGTCCTCGACCGAGCTGTAAGTTAATCATAAATACGAAGGTACTGCTTTTCTCCGAGAACAATAATCAGGATCCATTCTTTTTAGTCTGGCTAGCAGTTCTTCTCGGCAGAGTTCGTCTTCGGGGGATCTCCTTCCGGAGATGATGGAGAGTGAGACCCCACCAACCTCTCCACCTCATGAGGCGGGCGACCCCGAGGCGTCGTCACGGAGGAGTTCGGATCTGCCAAAGCTAGAAGCTAATCCTTCGGCCGCCCTGAGCCCGGAGCATTCAGCTCCCACGGGGGGCGATGAGAAAGGTATGGCACAGTCCGGTGTCCGGCTGTACACACTGACAGGCCTTCTGGAGCGAGCTTCTCTCTCAGAGGAGCACCGTTCATTAATGAGCTCGGTGCTCGAGAAGATTTCCTCCGCCACAAGCGGGTTGAATGAAGCCTTTACGAGCCTGCTCAGAGGCTTTGAGGTATGTAATGAAAATACATAATTTTTGGTTGTGACACACGCGCTAGGTGTGCTCCATATGGATAGTAGCCCCTGAGACTCTGGTTGCCAACCCTCGGCGGCAAACGGCGGATCACATTGTTAAGTAATGATTGCGCTGTATTTATGCGCAGGTGTCCAAGGATCCGGCAGCCGACCGGTCCGTTGAAGTTGGCGAACTAAGGAGGCAAATTGGGGTTATTGATGTCGATATCACATTAGTGAATGAGCGGCTTAACGAGTCACAAGGTATGTGCTCTGTAATCCTGTATTATTATTATTATTTATAGGAAAAATTTGAGAGGAGCATAATATTAATGCGATATGCTTGGACTGCAGACGGTGCTGCTGCCGTGGAGGCCCTGAGGGCGGAACTTGCCCTAGCCTAGGAACAGGCCCGGGCTAGCAATGCGACTGCCCTAAAGGCGGCCAAAGAGTTGAGAGCCGAACAGGCTGCTCATCTCTGAAGCGAAGAGAGAATAGCCGAAATGGCTATGGAGCTAAAAGACGCCGCCAACCGTTATGAGCTTCTTGAAAAAGAAAATCATGCAAATAAGGCTGACCTGAAGAAGGCTCTTGATGCAGCCAAGGAGACGCGTTCCGACCTTAGGGATGCGCGGAAGGAGCTTTGACAGGCCGGAGAAATTACGGCTGGAAACCCCTATTTGTTGCGGATGAAGTTTTTTGATCTGAAGTACGCTCCTCTGGATCGACACTGGAGTCCTGCAGACGCCTTGTGGATTTGTCGAAGAGTACAGCTGATGCAGCCAAGTTTTTTGAGGATCAGAAAGATGATGAAGTGGAAAAGCTGTTCTGGTCGCAGTTCAGCGCTCCAATGCGCAAATTGCCTTTGAGTGAGAAGATGGCTGCTATGGCCGAGCTCCACAGGCTGTCCGGTATTGCAATGCGGTCTGTACTAGATCATCTATGGCCGAAGGGGCCGAAGCCGGACAGTTATTTTTGTTTAGTGCAACAATTCCTTGGTGTCGTATCGCGGATCGATGCCATGAAGAGGTCAGCGTGCATAGAGGGTGCCCGGATGGCTCTTGCCCGTGTTAAGGCATACTAGATAGATATGGAGGCCACCGTCGTTGCGACCCAGAATCCGGCGGGGGGCCAGGGTCCGGCCGAGCACATCTTGGAGCAGGTAGCGGCAGGCGCTCGCTTAATAGAGGTGCAGTGCTCGAAGAATGTCATGTTCGAGTGACAAATCGTGTCATTGTAAAAACAATGTTATTTTGATTATGAGGCTATATTTATACTTTTTTCCTGAAAGTATTATTGTGCCCCCTGTGCGGCCGTTTTTATGTATATGTGTAATCTGAAAGTTAGCAGTCGTTGGCTTCAGCCCCCACGCATGCAATGCGGGGGGTGTTCGCAAAAAATATGCGTAATCACACTTGATCCAACGTCTTGGTCCATTAAGGAAGTGATCGCACGTCAAACTAGGCAACCGGACTATATAGCTGTAACACTTTCACTTAGCCATAGGAGTTTGATGGTGGGGCTACTATGTAGCCCCTGGTACCTTCGCGTGCATCCGGATATGGGCGCGTGTGTACATGACCGGGAAACAGTCCTTCGTTAATGCGGAGGAATCCTAAAGATTCCGTTAAGTCTTCAAGTGGTTGAACAGTCTCTCGCTGTATCATGACAGTTAGTTTTCGGCTTTCTCTACTGAGGTGCTCATCCGGAATAACCGGGGCACAATCGCAGTAGTTCTCCTTTGGCTGCCTTAGCCCGATAAGAATGGAACGTAAGGCGGCAAACCCAGGAGCCGGGCAACCCCAGCATTTGACCGAAGACATGATTCAGAGCTGATGCATATAAGGCCAAACTCGCGACGCCGAACACTCCCGAAGGTATTCGGACTCTGTAACATATACTGGGCGGAGTAACGCCCTTTATTATGAACCATGTATTCTCGGGTACGTGCATTAGTCTGTCGTGGCGAAATGCCAATAACGGCAGTATCCCCTATCAGTGTAGTACGCATGGGATGTGTAAGCAACAAGAGACAATAAAGAAGGTTTACACAAGGGCTTAATCTAAAGAGAAACCTTTGAGCGGGGCCCTGCTGCACGTCTACGCCTTTGTCCCCGTTGTGTCGTGTCCTGGGAGGGTGTCGCACGAATGATGTCTGTAAAAAGAAAAGCTCATGTAGAAGAGTATGACGTAAGCGTGCGAAAAGTTGGCTATCACTAATGGATAGTAAAATTGTAAGACATTGGCCTGCTAATGAGGTCAAGCCAGGAATTGGGCTTTCTTAATTATCTATAGCCCCTGGTGTCCTCTATGGGATTACATGTGTGGCGCCTAGATAAGGTTTATCTGGGCTGCCGGACTCGTCTAACCGTGTCCGTGGTCTTAATGACCAGTCATGTTTTCAGGTATTAGAGGCCGCTTAGAGTCCGGCGGCTGGAGCCGTCGCGTACTCTTCCGCACATGAGGAACGCTCTGTGTTTCCATTAATGGTGATGATGTCATGTGGACCGGGTATCTTGAGTTTAAGGTAGGCGTAGTGCGGTACTGCGTTGAAGCGGGCGAAGGCTGTTCTCCCAAGCAATGCATGATAGCCGCTTTGGAGGGGGGCGATGGTGAAGAGTAGTTCCTCGCTTTTGGAGTTGCCTGGGGAACCGAATGTTACCTCCAGTACGAGGGAGCCCCTGCAGTTGGCTTCAACGCCTGGTATCACCCCTTCAAAGGTGGTGTTACTGTGGTTGATTCTGGATGGGTCTATCCCCGTCCTGCGGATAGTGTCCTGGCATATTAGATTAAGACTACTACCGCCGTCCATGAGGACATGAGTAAGATGGTATCCGTCGATTATTGGGTGGACCACCAAGGCAGCTGATCCATCATGCCGAATACTAGTCGGGTAGTCCCTGTGATCGAAAGTGATAAGGTAAGCCGACCAGTGGTTGAGTTTGGGTGCGACGGGCTCTATAGCGTATGCGTCTCTGAGTGTGCTTTCGCGCCTTCTCATGGATATGTGAGTCGCTTGGATCATGTTTACCGTTTTTACTTCTGGTGGGAATTTTTTCTGTCCCCCAGTGTTCGGCTGGCGAGGCTCATCCTCGTCTTCACTTGGTGTTTCCCTTCCCTTGTGTTCGGCATTTAATTTACCGGCCTGCTTAAAGACCCAACATTCTCTATGAGTGTGCTTCGCAGGCTTTTTGGGGGTGCCATGAATTTGGCACAGTCTGTCCAGGACTTTATTCAGGCCGGACGGTCCTTCTTTGCCGCCTTTAAGTGGCTTCTTTTGTGGACCGGGTCGAGAGCCCCTGAATCCGGTGTTGACCATTGTATTGTCCGGACTTTCTTCCTTGTTTTGACGTTTGTTTTTGTTGCGCCGTGGCCTCCCATTGCCATCCATGATTTCGGATGTACTTGGGTCGCTGGTGCTTTTACGGGCCAACCAGCTATCTTCGCCTGCGCAAAAACGGGTCATAAGGCTTGTTAAGGCTACCATTGTCCTCGGTTTTTCTTGGCCGAGGTGTCTGGCGAGCCACTCGTCCCGGATGCTGTGCTTGAAGGCCGCTAGGGCTTTGGCATCCGGACAATCAACGATTTGATTCTTCATAGTGAGGAATCTGTTCCAAAGCTTGCGGGCGGACTCTCGGAGCTGTTGAATTATGTGAGTTAAATCATCCACATCCGGAGGCCGGACATAGGTCCCTTGAAAATTGGCCCTGAAAGCATCCTCGAGTTCCTCCCAACTTCCAATTGAATTTTTGGGGAGGCTTTTCAACCAGTGTCGAGCTGGTCCCTTCAACTTGAGGGGAAGGTATTTGATGGCGTGGAGATCGTCCCCACGAGCCATGTGGATATGCAAGATAAAATCCTCAATCCAGACCCCAGGGTTTGTCCTTCCGTCGTATGCATCTATGTTCACAGGTTTAAAACCCTATGGAAATTCATGGTCCAGCACCTCTTCGATGAAGCACAGGGGGTGAGCAGCCCCTCTGTATCTGGACGTGCTGTGGCATGCCGTCGGCTGTTGTTGTGTTCGGTGCTGATTCCGAACTGGTATCCGATCATTATGATCGTTTTGGTGACCATTGTCCTGCGCCGGGGTGTGTCCTTTAGATCCATAGATGGACCTAGCCGTGCCGGCCTTTTTATCCAGGAGCTCGCGTAAATCGTGTGCGGCATCGGTAGCTGCTCTATTGTGGTTACGAAGTGGTTTGTCCGGCCTCCTGGCTGTATTGTTCTTTGGCGGAACGGCCTCATCGTCGAGTTCTTGCAGCAGCTTGTGATTTGGATAGCTCTTTGTGTGGCGATCATCGCCGTACTTTTCTTCAGTGTCTAGCACTTTATTCCATCTGCGATTGAGCATTTCCTGTGCGGCCTTAATTCTTTGCTTCTGCTTCTTTAAACTTCTCGCAGTGGCCATAAGCCTTCTGTGGAGGTTATCTCGTTCCAAGCATGTTTCCGGGATGATGAATGCACCATCATCCGGACTGTGCTCTTGTCCCGGGGCGGTTTGATGAATTCGTCCCTCGGGATCATTGTGATTGGGTGTCTGCTCCGAGCTGTGTTCGGCGTGACCTGGCTCATATTGCTCCATTGCTGGATCCATATGGTCGTTGTTGCCTTCGGAGTTGACTGGGGTGCCGATCTTTCTAGCGCTGTTATCACTATTTTTACAGTTGCTGGACTTGGAGCGGCGTCTGCGCCGTCGTTTTGGCTTTTGTCCGGGGGTTTTATCCTCCGGTTTGTCATTGTTGTCTTCTTTAGACGTATCCACCATGTAAATATCATATGACGAGGTGGCAGTCCAGCGCCCTGTTGGTTCTGAATCGTCTCCGGCGCCGACGTCCATACCGTCGGTATCATCGGAGTCGAAGTCAAGCACGCCTGATACACTGTCGACAGTGGCTATGAAGTTGTTGGTGGGTGGGCAACGGATTTCTTCGTCACCTTCTTCCCCCTTGAGCCGGACATAATTCGGCCAAGAGTCTCCTGACAAAGAGAGAGACTTTAATGAGTTCAGCGTGTCGCCAAAGGGCAAGCACTGAAAGATATCCGCGGCAGTGAACTCTATTACCGGGACCCAACCAGATTCGGCAGGCTCGGGAGTGCGCGGACGGGAACCTACAGCCGCATACGAGTCCGAGGGTCTGGTGTCACAGGCTTCCTTGGGGGTGAGGCCTGTGTTCGGTTCTTCCTTGGGGCTGCGACGACACAGAGGAACTCTCAATGAAAGCACCAATGTCGGTGTCAAAACCGGCGGATCTCGGGTAGGGGGTCCCGATCTGTGCGTCTTAGGCTAATGGTAACAGGAGGCAAGGGACACAATGTTTACCCAGGTTTGGGCCCTCTTGATGGAGGTAAAACCCTACTTCCTGCTTGATTGATGTTGATGATATGGGTGTTACAAGAGTTGATCTACCACGAGATCATAGAGGCTAAACCCTAGAAGCTAGGCTATGATGATTATGATTGTGTCTCTAAGGACTAAACCCTCCAGTTTATATAGACACCGAAGAGGGCTAGTGTTTACATGGAGTCGGTTACAAAGAAGGAAATATAATATCCGGATCGCCAAGCTTGTCTTCCACGCAAAGGAGAGTCCCATCCGGACACGGGATGAAGTCTTGAGTCTTGTATCTTCATGCTCCTATAGTCCGACCAAAGTATATTGTCCGGCTGTCCGGATACCCCCTAATCCAGGACTCCCTCACTCGCTCCCCCTCCTCCGTAGTGTCGCAAGATGAACCTCCACGTTGTTTCCCGGTGTTCTCTCAATACCATAGTTGCTAGACCAGATCTTGTGGACACCATCAAATGGATACAGAAATATGACGATGAAGTCAAGAGGAATAAATGTTATCTCTCAGAAGGAAAGCCCTCATTCTTCACTGTTGATGACGTAGGCACCTTATTCTTTAATGGTTACCTAATGGTACCGAGTAAGAGGGAAAACCTGAATCTGACTCCAAGGGTTATGAAAGAAGCTCATGATACACCTTTGTCTATTCATCCCGGTAGCACCAAGATGTACCAAGACATTCGTCAGAGATTCTGGTGGTCTAATATGAAGCAAGACATTGCTTGTTATGTTGCTGAGTGTGATGTTTGTCGTCGTATCAAAGAAGAGCATCAAAGGCCTGCTGGAACTCTGCAACCTATCTCTATTCCTAAATGGAAATGGGACCATGTTGAAATGGACTTCTTCATTGGATTCCCCAAATCGCAGATAGGTAATGATGTTATTCTTGTCATCATTGACCGGCTTTCTAAAGTTGCACATTTTCTGGCTGTCAAAGAAACGATCACTGCTAGTCAGCAGGCAAACCTCTACATGTCCAGAATTGTCTCGCTTCATGGTATTCCATTGGTAATCAGTTCAGACCGTGGCAGCTTATTCACTTCAAGATTCTGGGCAAGTTTCCAAGAAGCTATGGGGACTCATCTGTCTTTCAGCACTGCTTTTCATCCTCAGTCGCAAGGGCAAGTTGAACGTGTCAACCATGTTCTCGAAGACATGCTTCGAGCTTGTGTTATTTCCTTTGGCAAGAAATGGGAGGAATCTCTCTCGTATGCTGAGTTCTCTTATAATAATAGCTATCAAGCTAGTCTGAAGATGGCCCCCTTCGAAGTGCTTTATGGACGAGAGTGCCGAACCCCTCTGAACTGGTCAGAAACTGGGGAACGTCCACTCTTCGGTCCGGATATTATCCAACATGCCGAACAACAAGTTTGCATAATTCGCGAGAATCTCAAGACTGTTCAGTCATGTCAGAAGAGTCAGTATGGACGTCATCATAAGGACATGGTCTATCAACCTGGCGAAAAGGCTTATCTTCGAGTCACACCAATGAAGGGTGCTCACCGCTTCGGGATCAAGCGCAAGCTAGCTCCTCGCTATATTGGTCCTTTCACTATTCTAGAAAGGCGTGGAAAAGTGGCATACCAACTGAAGCTTCCGCCTAACCTTTCTCAGGTTCATGATGTGTTCCACGTGTCACAGCTCCTCCGTTGCTTCAAGGACCCAATCCAAGGAGTGGATCATGAAGTGCTCGAATTGCAACAGGACCTCTCCTATAAAGAGCAACCGGTTTGCATTCTCGACCAAGCTGAACGCCGCACACGTCAGAAGGCGATCAAATTCCTCAAAGTTCAGTGGTCGCACCATTCTGAAGATGAAGCCACTTGGGAACATGAGGATCGTCTGCGCGAAGAATACCCCGCATTGTTTCCTTCTAGCTCCTAAATCTCGAGACGAGATTTCTTGTAGTGGAGGAGATTTGTAACGTCTAGATAATTATGCTAGAGCGAAACTCTGTTAGCGATGCCACGTCACCTCTGTTACTATTGCTAATCTTTCGTTAGTTCAAAACCGGTCCAAAAATCAAATTCAAAATATGTCAAACTGAGAGGGATCAAGAAGAGGTGTCTAGAGGAGGGGTGATTAGACACTAAGTATCAAAAGTTGCAATTTTTAACTTCTTTAAATTGGAGTGGAGTTTAGGCACAAGTTTAACACTCACAATACATATCAAACAAGCATGCAAAGAGTATATGAGCAGCGGAAAGTAAAGCATGCAACTTGCAAGAATGTAAAGGGAAGGGTTTGGAGAATTCAAACGCAATTTGGAGACACGGTGATTTTTGAGCCGTGGTTCCGATAGGTGGTGCTATCGTACATCCACGTTGATGGAGACTTCAACCCACGAAGGGTAATGGTTGCGCGAGTCCACAGAGGGCTCTACCCATGAAGGGTCCACGAAGAGGCAACCTTGTCTATCCCACCATGGCCGTCGCCCATGAAGGACTTGCCTCACTAGCGGTAGATCTTCACGAAGTAGGCGATCTCCTTGCCCTTACAAACTCCTTGGTTCAACTCCATAATCTTGTCGGAGGCTCCCAAGTGACACCTAGCCAATCTAGGAGACACCACTCTCCAAGAAGTAACAAATGGTGTGTTGATGATGAACTCCTTGCTCTTGTGCTTCAAATGATAGTCTCCCCAACACTCAACTCTCTCTCACAGGATTTGGATTTGGTGGAAAGAAGATTTGAGTGGAAAGCAACTTGGGGAAGGCTAGAGATCAAGATTCATATGATAGGAGTGGAATATCTTGGCCTCAACACATGAGTAGGTGGTTCTCTCTCATAAAATGGATGCTGGAAGTGTAGGTTCGTTCTGATGGATCTCTCCATGAATGAAGAGGAGGTGGAGGGGTATATATAGCCTCCACACAAAATCTAACCGTTACACACAACTTGCCAAACTCGGTGGGATCGAATTGGTAAAGTTGGTCAGACCGATTCAGCAAATCTAGTGATCGTTAGTATCTTCGGTGGGACCGCCATGCAACTCGGTAGGACCGATATGGTTAGGGTTAGGGCATAATGTCATCTCGGTGAGACCGATTACTCAAACTCGGTAGGACCGACTTTGGTAATGAGTTAACCAGAGAGTTGGTCAGGCAAAATCGGTGAGACCGATTACACAAACTCAGTGGGACCGATTTTGGTAATAAGCTAACCAGAGAGCTTGCATTGTAATCTCAGTAGTACTGATTGCTCAAATTCACTGAGACCGATTTTGGTAATGGACATACAGAGAGATTACAATCCCATCTCAGTGAGACCGAGATCCCTATTGGTGAAACCGATTTGCCTAGGGTTTGTGGAAGTGGCTAAGACATCTAAACTCGGCAGCGCCGGATAGAAAGAATCAGTAGGGCCGAGTTATACTTTCTGGTTTAGGACATATGTGGATGTGAGCAAGTAGTTGAGGGCTTTGGAACATATCATTAAGCACTTGAGAAAGCAAGCCATTAAGCAACACCTCATCCCCTCTTGATAGTATTGGATTTTCCTATAGACTCAATGTGATCTTGGATCACTAAAATAGAAAATGTAGAGTCTTGATCTTGGAGCTTGAGCCAATCCTTTGTCCTTAGCATCTTCAAGGGGTTCCACATCCTTTAGTCCATGCCACTCCATTGTTGAACTTGTCTGAAACATACTAGGTAAAAGTGTTAGTCCAACAAGAGATATGTTGACATTAATTACCAAAACCACCCAGGGAGCACTTGTGCTTTCAATCTCCCCCTTTTTGGTAATTGATGGCAACATACATCAAAGCTTTAGATAAAGGTATAGAGAATGAAAAGTAAAGCTTTGGAAAGACATGTAACAAGCATAGGCTCCCCCTACATGTATGCAATCATGTGAATATGGAATATAGAAGCATGTGAATGCATAAACATGACAGAGTAAGCAATGTGTGACATGTATCTTGGTTATATGCATCGGAGCAAATGATGTAAGTATGAGAAATGTACCTTCATGCTCATGAGTCCTTCTTGCAAACAGTATGTACAACAGCAAGAATTTTTCATATACATGATTGTGATGCATATACTTACCTTGTGCTCTTGAGTTGGCTTCGGATGGAATGAACCTGTGAAAATAAGGTTAGACAACACAGATGCACTTACTAGCCAGAGCAAACAGGAAGAAACCACAAGAGTACCAAGACTGGGATGATATGTAGAGAGTGAGTACTGAGTACCACATTTGATATAGACATGTCCCCAAAGGTAAAGATTTGCAATGAATTTAAAGATTTTCTTTCCCTTAGATGTCTTGCTCCCCTTGAATCTAGCATGGGATACTGGGAGAAGATAGGGAACAGAAAATCAGAGCAAAAATGCAAAAACAGAGCTCAAAGAAAAAAATGAACAGAGCTAATGCAAATGAGCACATATGAACATGTCTTTCCCCTCAAGAAGACATGTGGCAAAAAAATGAACAGAGCTAATGCAAATGAGCACATATGAACACCAAGCATCTGGGATCCTTGAAGATTACTCTCTTCTTGAGTATTCTCTCCCCCTGGAGATATCTCTCTCCCCCTGTTGAGGTGATAAGCTTTGATGTGATCTCTCTCTCCCCCTTTGACATCAATTTCCAAGAAGGGCCTTCTGGAATTTGTCGTGAATGGGTTTGGTCCTTGAGTCACAGCCCAAAGAAATGATAAAAATGTGATGCTTGTAGAGGGCAAGATTCATTGAGTGGAGCTGAATCAAAAAGTAATGCAGGAATAAGTGGCAAAATGTTTTTCCTGTTGTGAAATCGGTGGCACCGAGTTGGATGCTTCGGTTGCACCGAATGATTTCGGTTAGACCGAACACAAGAAACCGGTGTGACCGAGTTCATCACAAAGAAAGCACTTGTCACCTCAGCTCTCTAGACATGTAATATCTCACAAGGATTTGCAAGGAATTGGATGTAGAACAAATAGAAAAGAAAAAGAAATCTAGATGAAGTTTTTTTTGAGAAAGGGGAAACAAATATGCATGAGACAAATGCAAGAGCACGGAAAAGAACATGAGAGAACTTCATATAGAATTGGTCGGCGACAAAGTCACCTATGTTAGAGTACATTGACTTAGGAGTCAAGTGAGATCACTTGATCGTAGGTCATACTCATCGTTTAAGCTCAAAATGGGGTTACCATTTTTTGTTTAAGCATCTTGATGTATTCACATCTTGTCGAGTTGCTTTGACTCATGACTTGGAGTAAAGCTTCTCTAAGATGGAATAACATACCTTGGGTGGTGGTGTTGATCATGATCATGTAGTTGAACTTGTGTGGGTTGCTCAAGGTTGATGTAGCTCATCAAGAGATGGGAGCACCACTTGGAATTTGAGTTCATCTACATACATGGGTTAGTTTTTGCAAGGAAGAGCACTTGTGTATCCAAAATGACAATCATGAAACTCAACATAGAATTTGTCAAAGGATATGTTTGAATGGTTTTGTGCTTCCTTGTCTTCAACCACCATTGTGTAGAGACTTGTTGATGTAGAGATTGCTCAAGATGTGAGTGAGTTGCAATCTCATAGAATTAGATTCATCCAAGTACCTACAAGGGTTAGATAACATGCAAGATGCAAATATATCCAAGACAGAAGAGTTTCATCATAAGAGAAATATCAAGGATTAGTCATAAGCTCATGTCTTGCATGTATCCAATGGAGTTCCTACTCCAAGTTTGAAGCATCAATGATGTTCAATTCTCCTCTTAACCTGCAAAACACTCTCTCAAGTGGTTTAGTGAATATATCCGCTAATTGCTTTTCAATGCGAACATGCTTAAGATTAATGTCACCCTTAGCAACATGATCTCGAATGAAATGATGACGAACTTCAATATGCTTATTTCGAGAGTGTTGCACGGGATTGTGAGCAATCTTGATAGCCCTTTCATTGTCACAAAGTAATGGAACATGTTTCACATATATCCCATAATCTTTAAGAGTTTGGGTCATCCAAAGTAATTGAGCACAACATGAACCAGCGGCAATGTATTCCGCTTCGGCGGTGGATAAGGATACCGAGTTTTGTTTCTTGGAAGACCAAGACACAAGAGATCTACCAAGAAATTGACATGTACCCGAAGTGGATTTTCTATCAACCTTGTCACTGGCATAGTCCGAGTCGGAGTAGCCAACAAGATCGAAAGAGGCCCTCTTAGGATACCAAATGCCAAAATTTGGTGTATGGATTAAGTATCTCACTATCCTTTTCACGGCCTTAAGATGACATTCTTTAGGAGCAGCTTGATATCGTGCACACATGCACACACTTAGCATGATATCGGGACATGAAGCGCATCTCTACTCCTAATGTCTCAGTTGGTAGGTCCCATTTCGGGTTTTATTTTCATCCCACCTCACCCGGTCTTTTTTGGTACTTCTTTGGTACTTCCTCCCACCTCCCACTCAGCCGCGAAAAACCAAGGAAAACCCCACGATCGAGTCCCACACCCACCCCCACGCGCCTAACCTCCCGTCGCACCCATCTGTCACGAACGAAAACAAACCAGCAAAAATAAACCGGCGAAAATTAACCAGCGAAAAAAAATCACAAACCAACCACCCGCACGTACGACCGAGGTCTCTTGCCCTCGAGCGAGAAATAGTCGCCCAACTCTGTGCCCTCGTTCGCCGCCGCCGCCCTTCGTCCCCTCACCACCACCGCTAGATCCCTTCGCCGCCACTCGGTGGCGCCAACCCCCGACCTCCTCCCCGGCTCCCGGCGCCGCCCGCCCCCCATCTGCTCCCCCGATCCCGGCGTTGCCCGGCCCCCACCTTCTCTCTCACTCTCAGCGGCGATCCCCGTGGTGTCCCCGGACCGGAGGACGTCGAGGATGTAGAGCGTCGAGAGCGCGGCACCGACGAGGAACCCCCATGATGTGCATGGCGAGGAGGAGGCGCTCGGGGCCGAGGAAGACGGGCGCGGACGGGTTGGGCTTCCTGGGGCGCTGCGGGAAGGTGAGCCTGGCTAGGAGGAGTGGGTAGGGAAAGGATGGCGGCTCGCCGGCAGGTCACCGGTGCTGGGAGGCGGCGAGGTCGTCTCTCTCGCTCGCCTCTCCCCTTTTCCCCATCTTGCATCTCCTTCTTGCACCGTCGGTGCTGCCGTCCAGTACAGATTACCTCCGCTGCTGATTGGCGCCGCCACAGCACAACCGGATCCGGCCCTTCCATTCATCTCTTCCCCTTTTCCATGTCCACAGATGCATCGTTGTGCCACCCCAGCGCGCGGCCACCCTGGCTAAGCCGCCTCTGTCTCCGATGATAACTCGACGTGGCGCTCTCTTTGTTTGGCTGCCCAAATCCCTCTGCCTCGCTGTCATGGAAGTGGACGATGACGCCTCCTTGAACCAACGCCGAGGAGGTCTATGACGCAGGTTTGAAGGCGCCTGACAAGCCCATCGTCGCGCCGCCGACCTGCTAAAATTCGAGGTCGACACCCGTGCGAACTCAGGTAACCTTGGTCGTGCTCGACAGGTATTGTCACATCATCTCAGTTTCTTCATTTTATCAAAAAATCTTAGTTTCTTCAGATTGACATGGTCATCCATGTACTAAAAATGTGATGTTGTTTCTGTAGTTAGCCTTTTAAATAGCAAGTGGGGTGTGTGTGTGTTGCATCTGATGTGCGCGAGCTCAACCTGGCGAGCTCCTGGGAGAAGAAAAAAAGAGCCACAACAGCCCTGGCGAGCTCGAGATGACGACGGTGCCACAGGTGGTGTGGGAGAGGAGATGGTCTCCATCCAAGGTCCATGGACTAGCCATGACGTCGAGCTGCTGCAGCTTGGAGTCACGAGGGTATTCGCACCCCGGCGTGTCCCACTACATGCTTTGGAAGAGACACGCATCAATGTCAACAGACCCTGATGCGTCCACATTATTTGTTTCTGAAACAAATAGCAGCTCTCCGATGTAGTAAGGAGAAACCAAGAATGACAGAGCATCCTCGTGTCAAACTCAGCACACCCTGGCATTTCTCCATTGTTTGATTCAGAAACAGGCAGAAACAACTGCTATATATCTCTGAATTTATTTAAGGTTGTTTCTCTTATTTCTATTCTGATGTGCATGCATCTTCCCTTGCTATCTTCCATACACATATGTGCTACAACCATGCCATTTTGTCCTGTAAGTGTAACAAAGTAGTCTTCATGTGCAAAGAAGCAAAGGGCTTTTATGAGGCTATGCAATCATGCTACATGTTAGTTGGAAGTCCAATCTCGGCTTGATTGCCGCTCTTTAAGCAAAATTATTAGTAACAGATCTTATCCTAGATGATTCTTGCTTGAACGATTTTAGAAGCATAACTATCAGTATGTGCACTTTATAAATGCAAGTCAGAATGCAGATGCTGAAAAAATATTTTGGAAATTATACATTATTCAGTCTCCCAGTTTGTGATTTGCTTTTTGTTTATGTTGTCCAGAAATGTACAAAGGACTGACATGTGTTATCTATAGCATGTCCCCTTTGTTTGAATGTTCAACTAGAAGAGTTACATCTCATTTGGCAAGGAGCACTGCAATAATACATGCAACTCTTCACAGCTACTAGCATGAAGTTGCACTCAGTCTCTCGCATGGACTAAAGAGTTATTGTCAGTATGTGTCACTGTTTAATTTTTACAGTCTATAGGTTTATTTATATGGCAAGTATTGATCTCAAGGACAACATTGTTGTAACTACTGTCACCCATTCAAAAATTTCTTTAGAGGAACTATAGGTATTTTGCTGACCTGAGCATTGAAATAATGAGTACAAAAGGTTCAGGGCATATGCGAATAATTGAAGTTTTATATTTGCGGACAAGGAGAAACGCTTAAATTAGAAGGCAGAGTAGAATTTTATACTCTGTTGTTGCAGTGTGGCTTTTGGGAATCCTTAGCACGATTATCCCAGAGGTGAAGCTTAGACACTGCCGTGGATTTGTCTGGCTATGAATCATGGTCATGAAATACGTTCATGTTGTTCCCTTTCCAGATGCTTTAGAACAGACAAGCGATGATGCTGGAATAAGAGGTTCTCGATTCCCTTTTATGTCATAGTTCATACTACAACACACATATACTGCAGCCTCTTAAATTATAAAATTATTGTCTCTTAGATTATAAAATTTCATGATATCAAATTGTACGTACTGCAAAATTTCTCCTTTTTACTGCCTGCTTGATTGTATAGATAGAATAACTAGATAATGATGCTCCATGCATTACTAGAGCTGTTGATAGCTTGTCCACCTAGATTATTTTACACTCCCTTCTTAGGAGAATTTAGCTTAGATATTTAGGTGCAACGCATGTACTGCGAAGCGAGATATTTAGTTTGTTTTTCTTGGGTAAACCATACTCTCGACATTCCAAAACCTCTACTACTAAAGGTACAATTTGGTTATAAAAAACTACGCATGCGCTAATATTTTGTACATTTAAGTTATGCCATGGTAGTACCATATGCACCAGAGTAATTTAAATTACAGTTTTTCTATGAGCTGTACTATTTTGCAATAATAGTACAGAAATAGATTGCAGGCATCCATGGCCGGATTTGTGATTTCTTATTCAAATAAGTTTTTTTCTAAAACCAATCTATTATTCAAGGAGTCTGAATTCATATTATATTGTATTACTAAATAATGCCTAACTGTAAAATACCAGTAGCAGTTTTTCAAAAAAACATGGGTTACTAAGATATTATCAGTGTGTTTATTCAAGCCAAATACTGCATGTCCATGGTCCATAGAGACTGCATGTCCATGGTCGCAGGGATGAGGGTAGCCGGTCTGCTCTTCAAGCATGCACTTAAGATGGAGCTTAAATCTCTGCACATGTGGTGCCTTTTTCAGTATGCTGGAAGATTGGGTGAAAGCAGTACTGATCCTTTAGGTATTTCCAAATTATAGACGATGGCACGTTGGGGCTCCATACGCATACAACATTGCCGACCATGGCCTGGATGTGAGTTGTTTTCCGGACCATCGAAGATTGGTAATTCACCTTCTTCGCCTGCAGTTATGATAATAATTTGATATGTATCTGATCTATATTTCTCTCCTGTTCAGGACTGCAACTCTACAATACAGTTTGCTTTTGATAATTATTGCTGGTGGATTCTAAGTTCTAACTCGAGGCTAAATTCACGTATTCCCCACTTGGAAGATGGAAAGATGGGATGCTCCATGGAGTCCGCCGGCTTCCACCGTATGTTAATCACAATCCTGCTACCAACAACTCTTTCCTGTTTTAGTAGCTCTGTCCTTTTGAAGACCCCAGCAAAGACAAAGAGGGTAAAAAATTTTGGCTGCAAGAGATAGAGAATTTGTTTTATAATGAAGCAATACTTGCTATTGATGCCCTTCTAAAGTAAAGTGGGCTTGGTAGAGTGATTATTAGATGCTGGAATATTTGGACCCATATAAATGATAAGATCTTCATAAATGTTGCTCCTTATATTCCAAGATGGTGCAGAAATCTCAAGGAATGCTTCAAGATCACAGAATATAGATAAAAACATCACCTCTACTATAAAAATTGAACCAAAAATCTATTTCCTGTTGTAATGCAGATGATGTTATCTGTGTTTTCTGGCTGATTCTTCCATGATTTTACTACTATGCTTCATTTATTCAAAATTAAAATTCTTCTGACTTTGATACATGGCCTACTTGCATGGAAGATTAATCCAGCACTGCATTGGCGACAAAATATACTTTATATAGCAGGTCACGTCTCATGACAATATGAAGCCACATGTACTTAGTTTGTGCTCTGCAGTTTCTGAATGAGTTAGCATTATTGGAGTTTTACTTAACTTAAATAACGTAGCCGTTCTATAACGAAAATATTTCTTATTCCCGTGGATTTGCAGAAAACTCATGGTGAAACCTCATCTTTCATTGATATACTAATTATGGACTCCCCATAAATTTCAAATGTTAATCAAAGTAAATAAGACCACCCGTCCATCATGCAGGATCCAAGTTCTAAGGTACGTACAAATTATTCCTATTGCCTGCCAAAGAAATTGTTCTTTCTCTATTTATCATCTCAATAGTTCTTTTGATCTTCCCTGTCTTTTTTCACTACAAAAAGTCGTGCATCTTCCCCATCTTTTTTTTGTTCCAACCAACCTCCAAGTCCATAGTTTTCGTCAACATGATATACTTTTATTGGATCCGTGTGCTTAAGGAATGGTAAGCCTGGAGGATGTTGTTGAGGCATGACTTGGTCAGAGAGTCTGCCGGAGCTAAGAAGCAGAGGTACTTTTTTCTTTGTTATTTCTGATTTGTTTTTCCTAGATACTTTTGTTATGTTTCTCATGTTCTAGGCTTTAATCCCACTTGATTCATTTCATGGATCCTAACTATAATTCATATTTCTCATAATGTACTGTTTCTATACTGAACAAACACTTCATCTATATATGGCACTTGAATCTTTCACACTGAATCCGAAGCCATTATATATGTAGAAAGTATTTCCGGATGATTATGGATAAATGAGAGCTTGGTTGCACAAACCAATTCAAGTATTCCTCATAGATTACCAGCATCGTCACTGTCCATGTCCACTGCTGTTTATGGAGCACATAATTAAGATATGCCAGCCTAACACCACTGAGTTTCCTCGATCCTGAACACTTCTTTCCGGCTCGCAGCGGGGTAGTCGAACTTGACAAAAACACTGAGGGTGTTTTTAGCCAAGTACTTCTTACCAAGCTAAACCTGTGAAGGATGTCACCTCCACCGTCTGGCACCACGCCGTCGTCTCCACCCAGGAGTCCAGGCAGTTTCACTTGCAAGCACACGCTGCTGAGCCCTGTGATGTCGCTAGACCTTCCGGGCTCCCCTGCACAGCCGGCAAAAAAGATCAGGCGCCCTAGCATTGCACCCGCTGGAATATGGAAGATGAAGATCTAGCAGCTGACAGAGCAGACCAAGCAAGACAATCTCGCTGTCCTGGAGATCCCAGCCTGAGCAGGCCGAGCCGGCTGCTCTGTAATAGGTAGGCTTTATGATCTTTGGTCTGTAGTAATGTGCACCTTTTTCCTTTTCTTTCCTGAACTTGCTTTGCATGATGTTTGACTCCTACACTCTGGTTTCGTTATTCGATAATGGAACACGCGGGGGCGGGGGGGTGGCCTTCCTATTGTTCTAAAAAATCTCACAATAGCAACAACGTCACTATATGTGAATTTTCATTCTTCTCTTTCAAAATGCATTCCTTTTGCATGCGAATTGAGGGGATCATATGATGGCATAAACCTGAACGACGAGGAATTTATTAGCCACTGATATGGAAATTCTTGACAAAGATATGCCAAAAGGCAACAGAAGTCATAAAAATTGTTGAATGTATTAGCATGTGATAAGGTAATCGTTGATATAGAGGTGGTTGTATGAAAAATCTCAGTTTTATCATGTGTTGCGGTAACCATAAATATCTTCTTATTACCTTATAATTGTTGCAGCACACTTTGATACAATGAACATCAAGTAAGTAAACTTAGGTTCTTCATACAAGAAACAATAGTGAGCATGTCAGCAATTTCAAGGAAATTGGATTAAGGGAAGTACTCACACTCACATTCCAATGAGTTGGCCTCTTGGCCGTATTTGATGCAACACATGAATTACAAGTTAGTGTATAGCTAAATTATCAACAGTATTACGCCTTACACTTTTGTTTTCATTGTGTTATAGTTCTAATCAAATTGGGAAGTCGTGTCCTTCTGTCGTAAAAATAATTAATTTGCACAACTGTTGTACGTACCTACAATTTATAGTCCCTAGTATAAAGTGACTTGAAATTGGTGGCATGCTAATCTTCTCGCCATTACTTTTGTGTTCTCTTACCAGCCTCAATTAGTCCAAAGGTTTTAAAAAACATTCTCTCCTTCATAATATCTAGAGCCATTGGGATATACCTTATTATTTGTTTAGAGATGGAGATTGCATTTCCTAATGCTATTCTTTTCTTATCTACAAAGTTGTTTCATATCAAGTTCTATGTTTAAGGAATACTCCACACATTTTGTTCGAAGTTATGATTTAAATCAAGTGTATGTATACATTAATTACCAATGGTCCTTATATAATTTATAATTGAACTTCGAAAGCCAATTACTGGAAGCCCAACTAATGGATTCCATCGGGTCAATTTACTTTTCCCATAAAACTTCTCCCGTTTGAATTAGATAGATCTGGAATGTTTCATTGCATGTTACTGTTAAGCTGCAGATTTTTTTTTCGAATCAGATCTCTCTGTTTTTCGAATGGTATAAATCAAAATTACTATATTTGTTAACCATGTCCTCAATCAATTTTTTTGTAGAGCTGGGTTGCAATTTCTATAGACTACCGACTATTTAATATGATAGTCATTTCATATTATAAGAACTACAAATACAATGTAGAGGGTAACATGCTATTATAGAAGTAGCCCGTGCGGTGAAAAACCAAGCATGTGCATGAAACGAATGTAGAGGGTATACAATGTGTATTATAATTATTATTTCAAACTTTATTTTTTAGAAATATTGCATGGAACCAATATTAATGAAACTATAGCTCACAAACATCTATCGAAATATTGACAAGCTCGTACGGACGCACGGGTTGACGACTATACTGGAAGATGTAATTATTTCTCTCAGTTCGTAGTGCTTGACTAGATGGTGTCTTCCTACGTATAGCTTGAATAGATGCAACCATGGACGTTTAATTATAATATGCAACGCTAGATAGAAAATTAAGGTCCAGTGTAGATTAGTAGTATTCTACCACATGAAAATATATGTGCGTCTATTATTTTTATGTTCTTGTGACAATCACAAAACCTTTACTGGAATGCATCATTTATGTGAACATTATAATGCTTATTTGTAATGGTGATCTAATTCCGCATGATGATCATGAAAAGGTAGTAGCTGGCGTCATAGCCATTTATGTTGCTTCTATTAGGTGTGGCTGACAAAGACGGGGGGCGATTTGTGCATGTGAAAGTCCCTTAAAATCGAGACAAATCCTTCGTTGGAACCATCTCGATGTTCTTTGCTAGCTTCGTCGCATCGAGCCTGTATATACTATTGGATCTTGAAGCCCGAAGTCATTTTCTATTCCCATGATTATTTAGCAAATTTAAAAAACATTGTCGATTATATTATATGTATATTGTTGGGTAGTAGTTTTTCCCACTAGATCAGAATATTAGGAAGGATATATCTTGTAGCTGGTCAGATTCAAAATCATGTCGTGATTTCTTTTCTTAAGGGCCTAATGATTGTTGTTGTTGTTTCCTTTCAAAAATTGAAACTCCTAGGTGATTATTGTAACTATCATAATTGTACTAGCAAGATTATCAGAATAACTAAGCAACTATTTTAGACTCACCTTCTATGCCAAGCTAGAAAATTGACATGTCTTATGATTATATATGCATCCAGTATTTTTCTTTGAAATGCCAGTGGCAACGCATCCATTACATGTTTTAAGTGATTTAAGATCTTCGGCGTGAAATTTTCATTACATATATTGTTTGTGCAGGATGGGTATGAGTTAAGGACGTGATTTTTATTATACTTGCTAAATCATCGTGGGAATGAAGCTAAAGGCAAGTTTCCTGATAGTGCAAAAGAATTTCTTAAGTGCATCATCTAGATATTGATAGTTTTGTAATACATATTTAGCTGGAACATCACTCAGTTTGTTACATGGACATGTCGTTAATCTTTCTTTTTGTTATCAATTTACATTGCAAAAATGGACTTCAATTATTCAATAGTTGTGTTTGTGTTATATTGTTTGTACATGTGATTTAACATGTACCTCTTGCATACTATTTCAAGAGCCCGTGGCAACGCACGGGCACTCTACTAGTAGATATAACAATGAACCAATCATAGAGCGATAAACCTTTTGATCGACCGGTTCACCATCTTTGGTCAAATCAAGATGTCCACTAGTAGGCATGGGTGTAATCATACCTTTGCATTCCTGCATATTGAACTTCTTGAATAAGTCCTTGGTGTACTTTGTTTGAGAGACAAAGGTACCTTTCTTAGTTTGCTTGATTTGCAAACCAAGAAAGAATTTGAGTTCACTCATCATAGACATCTCAAACTTCTCCGACATTAGCTTTCCAAACTTTTTACTAAAATGAGGGTTAGTAGAACCAAATATAATATCATCAACACAGATTTGGCACACAAATAGTTCTCCAGTGACCCTTTTAGTAAAAAGAGTAGAATCAATTTTCCCAATTTCAAAGCCTTTTTCAATAAGGAACTTGGTCAAGCATGTATACCATGCTCTAGGAGCTTGTTTAAGACCATAAAGAGCTTTGTGAAGTTTGTAAACATGATCGGGTTTCTTAGGACTAACAAAGCCAGGAGGTTGTTTAACATAAACTTCCTCCTCTGTTTCACCATTTAGAAAAGAAATTTTAATGTCCATTTGGTACAAGGTGATATCATGGTGATTAGCATAGGCAAGTAAGATGCGAATGGACTCGAGTCTAGCAACGGGAGCATAAGTCTCACCATAGTCCATACCTTCGACTTGTGTGTAGCCTTGGGCGACGAGACGTGCTTTGTTGCAAACTACATGTCCATCTTCATCTTGCTTGTTGTGAAACACCCATTTGGTACCGATGATGTTGTGGTTGTTGTCGGGCTTCTCAACCAATGTCCAAACTTGATTTCTATCAAAATTGTGTAGCTCTTCATGCATGCGTTTATCCAATCCGGATCTTCCAATGCTTCTTCAACCTTCGGTTCAATGCTAGAGATGAATGAATAGTGTTCACAAAAGTTAGCTAAACAAGTTTTAGAGCTAGTGATTCTCCCGGTTTGGATATCATTGTAGATTTGCTCGACGGGATGATCTTTAGCAATTCTTGCTCGAACTCGTGAAAGCTTTTGCTTGGGTCTTGGTTGAACATCTTCTTCATCTTGTTCTTCTTCTTGGCCTTCTTCATTGTTGGCGTTGTCGTTCTCTTGTCGTGGTGGAGAAGGAGGTTGTTGACGTTCGTCTTGGCGCACTTCCTCGTTTTCTTCATCTTGGTGTGTCCCACTTGTGGATGCTTCCGTATCAACCCTTGGTTCACCTTGTCGTGAGGTAGAAGCTTCCACTTGGACAGACGAGGTACTCTCCTTCACTTCCGTTGGACGAATCTTGCCAAAAGACAAGTCTTTGATTGCTTCCGAGGGGTCTTTGTCTCCTACATCAATTGGCAATTGCTCTACTTGTGAGCCGTTAGATTCATCAAACTTCACATCTACCGTCTCTTCAACCTTTCGGGTGAAATTGTTGTAGACACGGTATGTGTGAGAGTTTGAGCCATAACCAAGTAGGAAACCTTCATGAGACTTAGGAGCAAATTTAGAACGATGATGCTTATCAAGAATGTAGCACTTTGAGCCGAATACTCGAAAGTATCCAACTTGGGGTTTGTTACCGGTGAGGAGCTCGTATGCCGTCATGCCAAGTAGCTTGTGAAGATACTACCAATTTGTTCCATGACAAGCTGTCTCAACCGCTTCCGCCCAAAAGTGCTTCGGCATCTTGTACTCATCAAGCATCGTTCACGCCATTTCAATGAGCGTCTGGTTCTTCCTCTCAATAACTCCATTTTGTTGAGGTGTGTACATAGCCGAGAACTCGTGTGAAATCCCTTCTTCATCAAGAAAGGTGTCCGCATTTGCGTTCTTGAACTCTGTTCTGTTGTCGCTGCGACCTTCTTGATCTTCACTTCAAATTGATTTTGGGCCTTCCTAGCGAAGTTTTTGAAGATCTTTTGGACCTGCGATTTATCATCGAGAAAGGACACCCACGTAAATCTTGAAAAATCATCAACTATAACTAGACCAAAAGAATTTCCACTGAGACTCTTGTAGGCGTTGAGACCAAAGAGATATAGCTCGAGTGGCCTCCTTCTGGTCATGATGTTATTCACGGGATGCCTTCCTCCAACCTGTTTACCTTCCTGACAAGCGCTGCAAAGTCTATCCTTATCAAATATGACATCGTTAACTCCAAGGATATGATTTCCTTTAATAAGCTTGTCAAGGTTTCGCATACCAACATGACCTAATTGTCTATGCCACAACCAACCTTTAGAGGATTTAGCAATAAAGCACGTTCTAGGTTGAGCCTTTTTAGTGAAATCAACAATGTGTAGATCACCTCTACGTACACCGGTAAAGACCATTTTATGATTATCTCTATGAAACACTTGGCAATCTACTTCAGTAAATAGGGCATTGAAACCGAAATTAGCAAGTCTAGATACTGAAAGTAAGTTGTAGCCTAGAGATTTAACGAGCATGACATTTTGTATGGAGCTATCATGTGATATGGCCACCTTACCAAGGCCAACCACCTTACCCTTTGAGTTGTCACCGAAAGTGACATACTTTCGAGGGCCATCGTTTTCATCAAGCTCACGAAACATGTCTTTATCTCCGGTCATGTGATTGGTACATCCACTATCAAGAACCCATTCCTTTCCTCCTGCCATATATCCCCGAAGATTTGCCATAAGACCAAAGTGTCTCATTGCATCATCAAGATCGAAGTCACTATCATCATCTTCATATAGTATCCATGTTCACCATCGTCATGTGGTGGATCAAATCCTAGAGAGGGTGATTCATTAGAGTGAGTTTAACAATGATCTTGCTTATGAATTTTTATAGCTTCAGAAATAATATCACTAATAATTCCAACATCTCATTTGGCATGCATAAGGTTTGTAAGCTCAAATAGACAATCACCAAACATAGGATCACTGGAATTCATCTTACTCAAGGCAATAGACTTATGGAGAATTTCATCTAGATTTTTCATGGAATAATTTGGAAAGTGTTCCTCAAGAAATTTACATATGGTGTAGGCACACTTAAGAGTAGGCAAACATCCAATCAGGTTTCTAGGCAATCCTCTAATGATAAGTTCGGCAGTTCTAAGATTGCGGATCATGTCAATTGACTCATCAAGGGTAGGATGCATAGGATCAACATGAGGTGCATAAGGGCTAGCAATGTACTTGTTCAAATGATATTGATTGAAAATCACAAGCATCTCATTTTTCCACTCATGAAAGTACTCTCCATCAAGTATAGGCACTCTATGTCTAAGACTCCCAATAGTAGACTCATCAATCTTCATTTCAATGGTGTTTAAACCAAAGCAATGGAGACCAAAGCTCTGATACAAATTGAGAGGGATCGAGAAGAGGTGTCTAGAGGGGGGTGATTAGACACTAAGTTGCAGTTTTTAACTTCTTTAAGTTGGAGTGGAGTTTAGGCACAAGTTTAACACTCACAATACATATCAAGCAAGCATGCAAAGAGTATATGAGCAGCGGAAAGTAAAGCATGCAACTTGCAAGAATGTAAAGGGAAGGGTTTGGAGAATTCAAACGCAATTTGGAGACACGGTGATTTTTGAGCCGTGGTTCCGATAGGTTGTGCTATCATACATCCACATTGATGGAGACTTCAACCCATGAAGGGTAACGGTTGTGCGAGTCCACGGAGGGCTCCACCCACGAAGGGTCCACGAAGAAGCAACCTTGTCTATCCCACCATGGCCGTCGTCATCGAAGGACTTGCCTCACTAGCAGTAGATCTTCACGAAGTAGGCGATCTCCTTGCCCTTACAAACTCCTTGGTTCAACTCCACAGTCTTGTCGGTGGCTCCCAAGTGACACCTAGCCAATCTAGGAGACACCACTCTCCAAGAAGCAACAAATGGTGTGTTGATGATGAACTCCTTGCTCTTGTGCTTCAAATGATAGTCTCCCCAACACTCAACTCTCTCTCATAGGATTTGGATTTGGTGGAAAGAAGATCTGAGTGGAAAGCAACTTGGGGAAGGCTAGAGATCAAGATTCATATGATAGGAATGGAATATCTTGGCCTCAACACATGAGTAGGTGGTTCTCTCTCAGAAAATGGATGCTGGAAGTGTAGGTTCGTTCTGATGGATCTCTCCACGAATGAAGAGGAGGTGGAGGGGTATATATAGCCCCCACACAAAATCTAACCATTACACACAACTTGCCAAACTCGGTGGGACCGAATTGGTAAAATCGGTCAGACCGATTCAGCAAATCTAGTGACTGTTAGGATTTTTGTGGGACCGACATGCAACTCGGTAGGACCGATATGGTTAGGGTTAGGGCATAACGTAATCTCGGTGAGACCGATTACTCAAACTCGGTAGGACCAATTTTGGTAATGAGTTAACCAGAGAGTTGTTCAGGCAAACTCGGTGAGACCGATTACACAAACTCGGTGGGACCGATTTTGGTAATAAGCTAACTAGAGAGTTTGCATTGTAATCTTGGTAGTACCGATTGCTCAAACTCGGTGAGACCGATTTTGTTAATGGACATACAGAGAGATTACAATCCCATCTCGGTGAGACCGAGATCCCTATCGGTGAAACCGATTTGCCTAGGGTTTGTGGCACTGGCTAAGACATCTGAACTCGGTGGCGCCGGATAGAAAGAATCGGTAGGGCCGAGTTAGACTTTCTGGTTTAGGACATATGTGGATGTGATAAAGTAGTTGAGGGCTTTGGAGCATATCATTAAGCACTTGAGCAAGCAAGCCATTAAGCAACACCTCATCCCCTCTTGATAGTATTGGCTTTTCCTATAGACTCAATGTGATCTTGGATCACTAAAATAGAAAATGTAGAGTCTTGATCTTGGAGCTTGAGCCAATCCTTTGTCCTTAGCATCTTGAAGGGGTTCCACATCCTTTAGTCCATGCCACTCCATTGTTGAACTTGTCTGAAACATACTAGGTCAAAGTGTTAGTCCAACAAGAGATATGTTGACATTAATTACCAAAACAACCCAGGGAGCACTTGTGCTTTCGATCTCCCCCTTTTTGGTAATTGATGGCAACATACATCAAAGCTTTAGATAAAGGTATAGAGAATGGCAAGTAAAGCTTTGGAAAGACATGTAACAAGCATAGGCTCCCCCTACATGTATGCAATCATGTGAATATGGAATATAGAAGCATGTGAATGCATAAACATGACAGAGTAAGCAATGCATGACATGTATCTTGGTTATATGCATCAGAGCAAATGATGTAAGTATGAGAAATGTACCTTCATGCTCATGAGTCCTTCTTGCAAACAGTATGTACAACAGCAAAAATTTCTCATATACATGATTGTGATGCATATACTTACCTTGTGGTCTTGAGTTGGCTTAGGATGGAATGAACCTGTGAAAATAAGGTTAGACAACACAGGTGCACTTACTAGCCAGAGCAAACAGGAAGAAACCACAAGAGTACCAAGACTGGGATGACATGTGGAGAGTCAGTACTGAGTAGCACATTTGATATAGACATGTCCCCAAAGGTAAAGATGTGCAATGAATTTAAAGAGTTTCTTTCCCTTAGATCTCTTGCTCCCCTTGAATCTAGCATGGGATACTGGGAGAAGATAGGGAACAGAAAATCAGAACAAAATGCAAAAACAGAGCTCAAAGAAACAAATGAACAGAGCTAATGCAAATGAGCAATATGAACATGTCTTTCCCCTCAAGAAGACATGTGGCATCTCTCCTCTTGAACACCAAGTATCTGGGATCCTTGAAGATTACTCTCTTCTTGAGTATTCTCTCCCCTTGTTGAGGTGATAAGCTTTGATGTGATCTCTCTCTCCCCCTTTGACATCAATTTCCAATAAGGGCCTTCTGGAATTTGTCGTGAATGGGTTCGGTCCTTGAGTCACAGCACAAAGCAATGATAAAAATGTGATGCTTGTAGAGGGCAAGATTCATTGAGTGGAGCTGGATCAAAAAGTAATGCAGGAATAAGTGGCAAAATGTTTTTCCTGTTGTGAAATCGGTGGCACCGAGTTGGATGCTTCGGTTGCACCGAATGATTTCGGTTAGACCAAACACAAGAAACCGGTGTGATCGAGTTCATCATAGAGAAAGCACTTGTCACCTCAGCTCTCTAGACATGTAATATCTCACAAGGATTTGCAAGGAATTGGATGCAGAACAAATAGAAAATAAAAAGAAATCTAGATGAAGTTTTTTTTTGAGAAAGGGGAAACAAATATGCATGAGTAAAATGCAAGAGCACGGAAAAGAACACAAGAGAACTTCATCTAGAATTGGTCGGCGACAAAGTCACCTATGTTAGAGTATATTGACTTAGGAGTCAAGTGAGATCACTTGATCATAGGTCATACTCATCGTTTAAGCTCAAAATGGGGTTATCATTTTTCATTTTAGCATCTTGATGTATTCACATCTTGTCGAGTTGCTTTGACTCATGACTTGGAGTAAAGCTTCTCTAAGATGGAATAACATACCTTGGGTGGTGGTGTTGATCATGATCATGTAGTTGAACTTGTGTGGGTTGCTCAAGGTTGATGTAGCTCATCAAGAGATGGGAGCGCCACTTGGAATTTGAGTTCATCTACCTACATGGGTTAGTTTTGGAAAGGAAGAACACTTGTGTATCCAAAATGACAATCATGAAACTCAACATAGAATTTGTCAAAGGATATGTTTGAATGGTTTTGTGCTTCCTTGTCTTCAACCACCATTGTGTAGAGACTTGGTGATGTAGAGATTGCTCAAGATGTGAGTGAGTTGCAATCTCATAGAATTAGATTCATCCAAGTACCTACAAGGGTTAGATAACATGCAAGATGCAAATATATCCAAGACATAAGAGTTTCATCATAAGAGAAATATCAAGGATTAGTCATAAGCTCATGTCTTGCATGTATCCAATGGAGTTCCTACTCCAAGTTTGAAGCATCAATGATGTTCAATTCTCCTCTTAACCTGCAAAACGCTCTCTCATCAAGTGGTTTAGTGAATATATCCGCTAATTGCTTTTCTGTGCGAACATGCTTAAGATTAATGTCACCCTTAGCAACATGATCTCGAATGAAATGATGACGAACTTCAATATTCTTAGTTTGAGAGTGTTGCACGGGATTGTGAGCAATATTGATAGCACTTTCATTGTCACAAAGTAATGGAACATGTTTCACATATATCCCATAATCTTTAAGAGTTTGGGTCATCCAAAGTAATTGAGCACAACATCAACCAGCGGCAATGTATTCCGCTTCGGCGGTGGATAAGGATACCGAGTTTTGTTTCTTGGAAGACCAAGACACAAGAGATCTACCAAGAAATTGACAAGTACCCGAAGTGGATTTTCTATCAACCTTGTCACCGGCATAGTCCGAGTCGGAGTAGCCAACAAGATTGAAAGAGGCCCTCTTAGGATACCAAATGCCAAAATTTGGTGTATGGATTAAGTATCTCACTATCCTTTTCACGACCTTAAGATGACATTCTTTAGGAGCAGCTTGATATCGTGCACACATGCACACACTTAGCATGATATCGGGACGTGAAGCGCATAGATATAACAATGAACCAATCATAGAGCGATAAACCTTTTGATCGACCGGTTCACCATCTTTGGTCAAATCAAGATGTCCACTAGTAGGCATGGGTGTAGTCATACCTTTGCATTCTTGCATATTGAACTTCTTGAATAAGTCCTTGGTGTATTTTGTTTGAGAGACAAAGGTACCTTCCTTAGTTTGCTTGATTTGCAAACCAAGAAAGAATTTGAGTTCACTCATCATAGACATCTCAAACTTGTCCGACATTAGCTTTCCAAAATTTTCACTAAAATGAGGGTTAGTAGAACCAAATATAATATCATCAACATAGATTTGGCACACAAATAGTTCTCCATTGACCCTTTTAGTAAAAAGAGTAGAATCAATTTTCCTAATTTCAAAGCCTTTTTCAATAAGGAACTTGGTCAAGCATTTATACCACGCTCTAGGATCTTGTTTAAGACCATAAAGAGCTTTGTGAAGTTTGTAAACATGATCGGGTTTCTTAGGATTAACAAAGCCGGGAAGTTGTTTAACATAAACTTCCTCCTCTATTTCACCATTTAGAAAAGCACTTTTAATGTCCATTTGGTACAAGGTGATATCATGGTGATTAGCATAGGCAAGTAAGATGCGAATGGACTCGAGTCTAGCAACGGGAGCATAAGTCTCACCATAGTCCATACCTTCGACTTGTGTGTAGCCTTGGGCGACGAGACGTGCTTTGTTGCAAACTACTTGTCCATCTTCATCTTGCTTGTTGCGAAACACCCATTTGGTACCGATGATGTTGTGGTTGTTGTCGGGCTTCTCAACCAATGTCCAAACTTGATTTCTCTCAAAATTGTGTATCTCTTCATGCATGGCGTTTATCCAATCCGGATCTTCCAATGCTTCTTCAACCTTCATAGGTTCAATGCTAGAGATGAATGAATAGTGTTCACAAAAGTTATCTAAACAAGTTTTAGAGCGAGTGATTCTCCCGGTTTGGATATCATTGTAGATTTGCTCGACGGGATGATCTTTAGCAATTCTTGCTCGAACTCGTGAAAGCTTTTGCTTGGGTCTTGGTTGAACATCTACTTCATCTTGTTCTTCTTCTTGGCCTCCTTCATTGTTGGCGTTGGCGTTCTCTTGTCGTGGTGGAGAAGGAGGTTGTTGATGTTCGTCTTGGCACACTTCGTCGTTTTCTTCATCTTGGTGTGTCCCACTTGTGGATGCTTCCGTATCAACCCTTGGTTCACCTTGTCGTGAGGTGGAAGCTTCCACTTGGACAGACGAGGTACTCTCCTTCACTTCCGCTGGACAAATCTTGCCAATAGACAAGTCTTGGATTGCTTCTGAGGGGTCTTTGTCTCCTACATCAATTGGCAATTGCTCTACTTGCGAGCCGTTAGATTCATCAAACTTCACATCTACCGTCTCTTCAACCTTTCGGGTGAAATTGTTGTAGACACGGTATGTGTGAGAGTTTCAGCCATAACCAAGTAGGAAACCTTCATGAGACTTAGGAGCAAATTTAGAACGACGGTGCTTATCAAGAATGTAGAACTTTGAGCCGAATACTCGAAAGTATCCAACTTGGGGTTTGTTACCGGTGAGGAGCTCGTATGCCGTCTTGCCGAGTAGCTTGTGAAGATACAAGCGATTTGTTACATGACAAGCTATCTCAACCGCTTCCGCCCAAAAGTGCTTCGGCGTCTTGTACTCATCAAGCATCGTTCACGCCATTTCGATGAGCGTCCGGTTCTTCCTCTCAACAACTCCATTTTGTTGAGGTGTGTACATAGCCGAGAACTCGTGTGAAATCCCTTCTTCGTCAAGAATGGTGTCCATATTTGCGTTCTTGAACTCCGTTCCGTTGTCGCTACGAACCTTCTTGATCTTCACTTCAAATTGATTTTCGGCCTTCCTAGCGAAGTTTTTGAAGATCTTTTGGACCTGCGATTTATCATCGAGAAAGAACATCCACGTAAATCTTGAAAAATCATCAACTATAACTAGACCAAAAGAATTTCCACCGAGACTCTTGTAGGCGTTGGGACCAAAGAGATCCATGTGAAGTAGCTCGAGTGGCCTCCTTTTTGTCATGATGTTCTTCACGGGATGCCTTCCTCCAACCTGTTTACCTGCCTGACAAGCACTGCAAAGTCTATCCTTATCAAATATGACATCGTTAACTCCAAGCCCTGCAACCTGTTGTTGTTGTGTGCCGCTCGGTGAGCCCCTGCTCCCTCCCCTCTCTCTCTCGATGGCGTTCGCTAGTTGGACACGCCGCCCCCAACTTTACCGAGCGCGTCACCGCCCGCGCTCGTCGCCGGCAGCTATCCGGTGACCATTTGGTCCCGGGCTCGTCCTGTTGTGCTCGCGGGTGCACGTAGGCCTCGCCCCGCCCTTCCATTTGCCCAATAGCGCGCCGCATCGCCATTATCGTTGCTCGCCCGAAACACCCCACTGCCGGCGACGCCGTACTGCTCGTCTCCAGCCACCGCAGCCCCCCAGACCACCACCAACCGACGCGTCGTCGTCTTGCCATTCTAACGCGCCCGGCCATGACCAAAATGATGCCCTGTGCGCGATTTCCGACGAGGCCCGAGGACGCGCCGCCGTGAACGGGCTCGCCGGCGTGATTCCGACGAGTCGCCGGCCCTCGCTGAGCTGGCCTGACGCGTGGAACCCCTTGTGTCGCTGATGGGTGGGCCCCGTTGAATCATTGACTCAGTCAGCGCTGACGTGGCTCCCCTGTGTTTATGACATGCAGGCCCCGCGCCATAAACAAATAAAAAATAGATAAATTGCTAATTAATTAAATTAGTTAATTAAACTTTAATCTCTCACAGACTGCTGGGCCCCACCCGCTAATTTACCCATTTAGTTAGCCTAAACCCCCCTGTTAGTGCCCCTGACAATGACATGTGGGTCCTACTGGACCCACTTGTCTGGTTTGAATGGTCAACCGACCATTTGACCTGCTGACATCACTCTGATGTCATGCTTGCATCATCGTTCACTATTCTGGATAATGTTGGATTTAAATAAATAATTAAAATCAGCAAATGATTAAAACTTTAGAAAATCATATAAAATAATTCGTAACTCGGATGAAAATACTTTCTACATGTAAGTTTCTCAGAACGACGAGACGAATCCGGATATGCAGCCCGTTCGTCCGCCACACATCCCTAGCATAGCGAACCCGCAACTTTCCCCCTCCGTTTCACCTGTCCGAAAACGCAAAACACCGGGGATACTTTCCCGGATGTTTCCCCCTTTCGCCAGTATCACCTACTACCGCCTTAGGGCACACCTAACACCGCTCATTGTCATGTCATGCATTGTCATGCTTATGTTTGCATTGTATTTACTGTTTCTTCCCCCTCTTCTCTCCGGTAGACTATGAGACCGACGCTGTTGCTGCCCAGTTCGACTACGGAGTTGACGACCCTTCCTTCTTGCCAGAGCAACCAGGCAAGCCCCCCCTTTGATCACCAGATATCGCCTATTCTTCTCTCTACTACTTGCATTAGAGTAGTGTAGCATGTTACTGTTCGGTTACTCCTATTCTGTTGCATAGCCTGTCTTTGTTGCTATAGTCATTGATACCTTACCCGCAATCCTAAATGCTTAGTATAGGATGCTAGTTTATCATCATTGGCCCTACATTCTTGTTAGTCTGCCTTGCTATACTATTGGGCCGTGATCACTCGGGAGGTGATCACGGGTATATACTATACATATATACATATTATACCGATGGTGACTAAAGTCGGGTCGGCTCGTTGAGTGCCCGCGAGTGATTCACGGATTGGGGGCTGAAAGGACCTTTGTCCCGATGGCCCTCTGTGTGGATCTTTGTGGCGGAGCGACAGGGCAGGTTGAGACCACCTAGGCGAGAGGTGGGCCTGGCCCTAGTCGGCGTTCGTGGTTGCTTCATAATAACACGCTTAACGAGATCTTGGTATTTGATCTGAGTCTGGCCACTGGCCTATACGCACTAACCAACTATGCGGGAAAGATATGGGCACTCGATGTCGTGGTATCAGCCAAAGCCATCTAGACGTCAGCGACTGAGCGGCGCGCGGCGGATTGGACTGGAATGCCTGCTCTTGTATTAGGGAGGCTAGGTCTGCTTCCGACCGTGTTCGCAACATGCAGGTGTGCAAAGGGCGATGGGCCCAGACCCCTGCGCCATAGGATTTAGACCGGTGTGCTGACCTCTCTGTTGTGCCTAGGTGGGGCTGCGACGTGTTGATCTTCCAAGGCCGGGCATGACCCAGGAAAGTGTGTCCGGCCAAATGGGATCGAGCGTGTTGGGTTATGTGGTGCTCCCCTGTAGGGAAGTTTATCTATTCGAATAGCTGTGTCCCTCGGTAAAAGGACGACCCGGAGTTGTACCTTGACCTTATGACAACTAGAACCGAATACTTAATAAAACACACCCAGACAAGTTCCACAGACAACCCAATGATCGCTTTTCCATAGGGCGAAAAGGGGAGGATCGCCGGGTAGGATTATGCTATGTGATGCTACTTGGAGGACTTTAATCTACTCTCTTCTACATGCTACAAGACAGAGGCTGCCAGAAGCGTAGTCTTCGATAGGACTAGCTATCCCCCTATTATTTTGGCATTCTGCAGTTCAGTCCACCAATATTGCCTCTTTACACATATACCCATGCATATGTAGTGTAGATCCTTGCTTGCGAGTACTTTGGATGAGTACTCACGGTTGCTTTGCTCTCTCTTTTCCCCCTTTTCCCTCTTCTTCCCGAATGTCGCAACTAGATGTTGGAGCCCAGGATCCAGACGCCACCGTCGACGATGACTCCTACTACACTGAAGGTGCCTACTACTATGTGCAGGCCGCTGACGACGACCAGGAGTAGTTTAGGAGGATCCCAGGCAGGAGGCATGCGCCTCTTTCGATCTGTATCCTAGTTTGTGCTAGCCATCTTATGGCAACTTGTTTAACTTATGTCTGTACTCAGATATCGTTGCTTCCACTGACTCGTCTCTAGTCAAGCACTTGTATTCGAGCCCTTGAGGCCCCTGGCTTGTAATATGATGCTTATATGACTTATTTATGTTTTTAGAGTTGTGTTGTGATATCTTCCCGTGAGTCCCTGATCTTGATCATACACTGTTGTGTGCATGATTAGTGTACGATTGAATCGGGAGCATCACAGTGCAAGATCATGTCGAGATGGTGGTCTACTACAACATACAAGGTCTTGTGCGCCAAGATATGCATGCAGAACAGCAGATTAAGTGACGCCAAACTAGCACAGTTCCCAGTGCCACTTTGAACACATGGCGACGCTCATAGCATAAGAGTGAGGATGTCGGTTCTAGATCCAGGACGACAACATCAAATCGCTCTCATGGTTTTGTGGAAAAGAATGCTTACTCAGGACTGTCGAGGGTTGAATCTAGTGTGCAGTCGACCACACATACTAGTGGCATAGAGTGTATCAAGTATGGAGGAAGGGGACATATGAGGTGTGAATGTCCTAATGAGAAAAGAGTGTTGCTGACACCAGATGATTATGCATCCGCGAGTGATGAAGATGCATTTTCTGACACTTCTAGTGAGAATTTTGAAGATGCTGAAAAGGTGACTGATAATTTTGAAGATGCTGAATCATATCCGTCATTAATGGTGCAACGAGTGCAAGAGGATCGTATTGAGGATAAAGGACAGTGTTGGAATAGTTTTTTCAGACTTAGTGCACAATCAACAACACAAGTTGCAAGCTAATTATAGACGGTGGAAGCTACACCAATGCAGTCAGCAAGGCATTGGTGGACGCACTAGAATTGTAAGCGTGGAAACACCCGCAACCGCACTGCATTGAGTGGTTATATCAGTCTAGCAAATTAAAAGTAACTCACAAGGTGCATGCCAATTTTTTAGTTGGCGACTATACTGATACGGTGATTTGCGATGTATTGCCAATGGATACATGCCACTTATTGTTAGGTATACCATGGCAATATGATCATCATGTCATACATGAAGGAAGATCCAATACTTATTCTTTTTGGGATATTGGAAGACGGCGTGTGCTTCGGCCAGTGTTTTCTGGTGATATAAAACAAGATGCTATTGTTTCAATCCCAAAGAATGCCCCAAAATTCACCATGAAATCGAGGACGGCTTGATTCCAAGAGGGAGAGAATGATGTGGACACTAGTGCATTGCTATTTTTCTAGTTCAACGGCGTACAAGTGTTGTTGTTAATATAAATTGTGAACTTGACATGCAGCAGAACAGTGGACCAAAAGATGACCGGGCAATCTAGCTATCGACGGAGCAAGCTTCAAGTAGTGCATGGTATATGTTATGAATAGGGGGCATGGTAATTAAAATACTAGTAGAGGACAAGGTTGAGCCATGGTTTAGAACATCGAGCCAATACGTGGTGGTAGGCACCATGAAAATAAAGATTTAGTTTATTTTAGGGATTGACGTGTACCTTCTATGGAAGCATGCCACGTTGATTTCTTTTGGTCTAAGAAATAAGAGTCCTTGTTTTTCATAGATTACTATGTGATCAATGCTGCCGGATAATTAAGTTTGTTAATTTGTTAGCTGGACAAGAGTAGGATTCCATGTCAGTTTAAGCTATCTAGATTGTCGGTTCTGTGTGCCTATATAAAGAGCCAGCTACGGCCGTGTACATGGTCAAGTATTTTTTCTGAGATTGGTTTGATCGAGAGTTGAATAAAGCAAAGAAAATGCCTTAGTTTGGGGACGCCCATGTTGCTTTGCTTCTGCAATATCACGGGTCGGTTTCTGCTGTATGGAGATTGATCCTCATCAATCTTGTTGCAGGTTAATTTTTGTTCTTATTAAATTGCAAGGGCGAAAATCTATTTCTTCCTGATTTAGTATATATATCGACTAGAATATTTTCTTGGGCCACTGAAAGATCTACTGCGCCAGAGAGAACTATAATAGTGTCGTGCAAGATCGGGCCGTCACTAGCACAATTTAGCATCTTGCTAGTTTGTGCCTCATCACCTAGGAGGAGGATAGCAAACAAACGCATTTTCCTGGAAGTTTTAGTTACGATGCAAGATAAAACAGTGGCAGTTTCAAGAATGTTATCTGGTGAATAAGCCCAATTTTTCTTCTCTTGCTAAAAAAGTATGCTACATGTTGTCGTCTTAGTCAACAAACGATTGTGCCAACCTTGATCCTTGGATTGACATTCAACGCTTATCGTGTTTCTTCAGTATCTTCTTCCTCCAGCCGCCAAAGTTGTCACAACCCTAGACTTTGCTTGTATTAGTTGCATTTGAGAGCATCCTGCATCATGTCTAGATTCTGAAACTTGAATTGAGGATTGTTGAAACCTCATAAATCTAATTAAAGGAAGGGCAAGCACCCTTTAAATTGCATTATGTGAATCCAAAATGCCCTAAAAATAGTTTTGTGAATTTTGGCAAGAGTTATATATCAAACCAAAATTCTGGAACATTTTTAAGGAATTATTTGGTCTCTGAATTTAAATCAATAATCTACTTGAATTTGGGGATATATTCATAATATATAACGAATATATTTTCAAATACTTTGAAATGTTTTATGTACTTTTGGAATAGTCTAGAGAGGTAACAAAAAATATTTCAGAATATCTTGGCACTGTTTGAAATTATTTTGAATTTGAAAACAGTGGCAAAATAAAATAAAAAGGGGAAACATAACAGAAAATAAAAAAAGAACAGAACTCACCTGGTGGCCCAACAGGACCGGCCCAGTTAGGCCCAGCCCACCGAGGGCAGAGCCGTCTTCTTCCTCCTGCCAGTAGGCAGAGGGGAAGCATGGCGCAGGCGTGCGTTCGCGGCCACCTGCTGCTTGCCACCTCCTGCCTCCCCCTCGCGCCACGGAGACGCCCGACGCCTCCCCTCACTTTCCCCTCGCTCTCGGGCTCTCCCGCCCCCTGCTCTCTCCCTCACCCCTAGCTCCTCCCCGAGCTCCATCCGAGAGCAACCGCGTCGGCCTCCGTCTTGCGTACTCGTAGCCACCGTCCTCCTGTCGCCGCATCGCCGGGTCTAGAAGCTCCACCGTCGAGCACCTCGTCTCCACACCGAAGCAAACGAGCCGGAGGGCTCCGCTTCATCGCCAATGTCGCCATCTTCGCCGTCGGTGCCCGAAGGAAGTCACCATCGATTCGCAGCAACCTGGACGTCCCCGACCTCGTTGACGACGCCATCGGATGCGCTGTGAGCACCCACGCCGTTTACCCCTTCTCCCCTGGTCGCGCTTGTCCTCTAGGCCGTAGCCCCGCCATGGTCGAAGCTCCGCCGCCGCATATGCTCGCCGCCGCCGCCGCTACACGCCGTCCCCGGCATCCCCACGGCCACCGTTGGATGCGCGCGAGTGAGGGCCTCCTCCCGGTGCCCTTCGCTCGCCCAGCCGCCCCTATAGCGTTGTCCCGAGTGGACTCCCCCGCGTCGGAAGGTCGCCGGTGGCCTAACCCCGGCCATGCCGATGTGGCGTCGTCATTAGCGGCTAATGAGGCTGCTAACTAACCCACATGCTCACTGACACATGGGCCCACGTCCTAATTAACCCCTATTTTGTTTCTGTTTAGATTAGTTTAAAATCCGGCGGGACCCACGCGCCAGAGTTTACCGTCCTGACGTGGCTGTTGACTAGGCCCACATGTCAGCGGCACTAACCAGCCCCGGTCACTGACCAGTGGACCCCACTGGTCAGGTTTGACCTGCAGCAGCGCCTGTTGACCTGCTGACATCACAGTGATGCAGTGCTTACGCAATAAATCATTTACTGGATTTATTCTTATTCAGCAAATTCCAGAAAATGCCCAAAACTTCTAAAATTCATAGAAATTCAACCGTAACTCCAAATGAAATAAATTATATATGAAAAATGATCAGAAAAATCCAATCTATCCATCTGTACCATTTTCATGCCTGTTAGAACCACTTATAGTTACTGTTTAGGACAAATCATATAAATGGCATTTAAACCTTCACATATGGAGTTTGAATTTGAATCTTGGATTCAAACCAACTTCATTTAACTTCCTGCTAGTTGCATTAGCTCAAACCACATCGTATTGCCATGTCATGATCATGCATCATATTGTGCATTGCATTGATTGTGTTCTTCCTTGTTTGCCGGTGTTTGTCCCCTCTCGATAGACGTGGTTCCGGCGATGAGTTGGATGACACTGATGAAGAACTATACTATCTTCAGAAGTGCAAGGCAAGCAAAACCCCCTTGTTCATTCTGATACAATCCCACTCTCTCACTCCTGCTCTCTTTTACTCCATTAGGACAACAACGATTCAACTGTTACATGCTGCGGTAGTTGAACCCCCTTATCCTCTGCATGACCTGTCATTGCCATAGAAAATAGATGAAACCCACTAGCATGAGTAGGAGTTGTTTGAGCCCTGATGTGCCTACTCATTCATGCTTGTTTGTCATGCCTGCTATTGCTTAGAGTCGTGTCAGGACTGATTCATCGGGAATGAGTTGGAATGTGGTGAACACGTCCTACTGTTGAGAGCTAAGTGTGTGAACACGATTTGGTAAAGGTAGCGGTGAGAGGCCATGTAGGAGTACATGGTGGGTTGTCTCATTGAAACCGTCCTCAGGAACTGAGTTCTGTGTTTGTGATCCATGAACAGTAACTACCACACATTGGGCTCCGGGCACTCCAAGCTCTCTCGACTTATTAATCAACTTGATCTCTATCCAGGAGTTGCAACTAGTTTCTGGTGCTTGTAGGTAGTGTTAGTAGTCTACCAAGTGGCACCCGGTACAGGTGGGCTTGGGACAGACTAGGCACAGTGGCCTGGTGTACCAAGTGGCACCCGGATGGTGGGCTTGGGAACCCTGCACACATCGTTTGGGGCCGTGAGCGACACCCCGGCCGGATCTCCTTGCGGATGGAACTCGAATAGGCGATAAACCTGGACGAGAGACTTGTGTGGTTAGTCAGGTCGTGGCCGACTCCCTCGCCAGGCTTCCGCTTGAAGGTTGCCGAGATACACGAGGTGTACATGGCGGTAAGTGGCGAGAGCGTGTGTGAAGAAGTACACCCCTGCAGGGTTAATATGATCTATTCGAATAGTCGTGTCCGCGGAAAAGGACTTCTGGGTTGCCTGTACAGTTCATAGACAAGTGAAAGTGGATACTCTAAAATGCGCAAGATAAATGTGAGTGCTATGGATGGCGTTCTCATAGGGAGATGGGAGCGGATCCACAGTGGTGTATTGATATGGTGAATATGTGGACTCGTGTGCGCCACCTCAAAAGAGTTACTTGCAGTCGTAGTTCAGGTTAGCCACCAAGTCAAAGCTGGCTTGCTGCAGTTAAACTCCACCATCCCCTTTGTTGACAATGATGCATATGTAGTTAGTTCTGATGTAAGTCTTGTTGGGTACATTTGTACTCATGTTTGGCTATTTTATGTTTTTGCAGAGAGACTTCAGTCTCACTAGTAGTTTCACGTGGACTTCGACGTTTAGCTTGTTACCTCAGCTACGATCTTGTGCCCTCGGCAGGATCTGGTAGATAGTCAGGCTTCTCAGCCTTTTTCATTTTAGTTGTCTGTTCTCAGACATGTTAAGCTTCCACTTGTGCTTTGACTTGTATGCTCTGAATGTTGGGTCATGAGACCCATGTTTGTAATATCTCGCTCCTCGGAGCCTATTGAATAAATACTTGAGTTGTAGAGTCATGTTGTGATGCCATGTTGTATTTGCACATATCGAGCATATTGTGTGTATGTTATTGAAATGCTTGGTATGTGTGGGATCTGACTATCTAGTTGTTTGTCCTTGGTAGCCTCTCTTACCGGGAAATGTCTCCTAGTGCTTCCATTGAGCCTTGGTAGCTTGCTACTGCTCCGGAACACTTAGGCTGGCCGGCATGTGGCCTTCTTTGTTCCAGTGTCTGTTCCTTCGGGGAAATGTCACGCGGTGTCTACCGGAGTCCTGTTAGCCTGCTACAGCCCAGTTTACTGAAGTCCTGCTAGCCCAGTTGCTACAGCCCCGATTCACTCGCTGATGACCGACACGTTCGTTGCTGGGTCATGTATGCCTGTCCCTGTAAGTTAGTGCAACTTTGGGTTCACGACTAGCCATGTCAGCCCGGACTCCTTGTCATATGGATGCTAGCGACACTATCATATACATGTGCCAAAAGGCGCAAACAGTCCTGGGCCTGGTAAGGCGACACCCGTGGGAATACCATGTGTGAGGCAGCAAAGTGATATGAGGTGTTACATGCTTGATCGGTGTGCCATTGAGTCGGGGTCCTTACAGCTTTGGTATCAGAGCTTGACTGCCTGTAGGATTACCAAGCCAAACTGGTCGAAGTTGAGTCTAGAAATTCTTTAGTTATATAAGGGAATTGATTGTGGGATGGAATGTAAGGCTCTTTTTACTCCTTATACCTTATGCCCTTCTGATCTGAGTCATCCTATCTTTCCTACGGGGTTAAGAAACTAGGCTTCTCATCTTTCTATCAGGATCACGTGTTACTAATTCGTAGACCTATAGGATTGATGGTTATAAGCTTCAGTTCAGTTCCTATTATCTTCTGTATTCTCGTAGTTGGTCTCGGTACCTTGATATTGTGATTCTGAGTGGTTATGCAACCATTTTTGCAGTATGTTTCAAATCTTTTCAAGCATTTATAGCCGTTATGTTGTCCGAGTCATCCCAGGTTTCTAAATAATCTAATGCACCTGCAAATCCTTTCCCTCTGGTTTTGATGTTCCTTTGGGCCAGGTTAATCACACTAATTGCTGAGTTGAGGTATTCTATTACTTCGACATATATGTTGGAGTTATTATTATGACCCTAGGTGTCTAGAGTATCACCTAGTAATCTAGCCACGTTTTGTGTCCCATTGTGATGATTCTGGCCTTCATTCTCGAAAGCATCCCGTGATGCAACTTAGTAGTAGGTATTCTACTCCTGGGTTTTTGAACCCGAGATTCACCCCACCTACTTAATGTTGATAGTGTTTTCTAGTTCCTTTAGGATGTTAGTAACCTTTGCGATAGTCCTCGAGGTCCGTGGTATTTCCTTCTTCCAAATACTATGAACCTTTTATGGCAGAAGTTCTTTGAACCAAAAGATCACAACAAAAGTGCTCTCGATGAGTTCTCAATTCTATGTTGTGACCTTGCCAGTCCTACCTCTCTGCATGGGTTATCCGGAAGAAATATGTTGAACTCGTTCGACATGCTAGTCCATGCATCCACAACTCAGAAAATCATATGTTCTTCTGGGTTATCCCTCTTTAATTGTTTTCTGACCTCGTCTATCAATTGATAGTCAAGGGTATGTGTGCATTCGTTCATCGATGCATATTACTCTTGTGGTTCGTCAAGCCATTCTATTCGGAATGACTAGGAGAAACAAACTCCAGTACCCTATCCATTTCCAGGATTGGGTCAAAGTAGTTGTATTCTACAAATCAAATGCCAAACCAGCTTTTGTTCTGTTCTACCTTGGATCATTACCTATTTATGTCAGGAATGTCATGGGAATTGCACCAGCTCTTGTAAATTCTTGACGCAGTGATACTTCTCTCCATCACTATTCATTTCTCGGTCCTCGTATTATTGTAACGGGAACGCCGACAAGTGGATCATGAAGTGTGAAATCAATACCCCTAGCAACCATGTTGCTTAGTGGTTAATGGACGAAAATCTCATTCTTAGTGTGTTGGTTATGGAATCATCATCCTAAGACTGATCGTGCTACCTAGTCCATATTTCCTGGTGCACTCTTCGATCAAAGAGTTAGGATTGTGTCAAATCCCTTTCTTATTTGATCACACCATCTTGCCTCGAATGCAAGAATGCTCTTGAGCTTAATAACATATCGGTGGTTCGTGATTTTCCGGATATCTTCTCGGAAGTATTACCAGGTTTCCCCCTGACTGTTATGTTGAGCTCGTGATCAAGTTGGTTTTCTTATAAACCACCCCTTCTCCAAGAATCTGTGTTGGATCCCCCGATCTAATTGGTTGAGCTAAACAACAACTTGGAGAGTTGGAAGATCAAAGCCTTGCCTTATTTAGTTCATTCCAAAGGGATATCTTTTGCGCGCGTGTGTGTTGAAGGAAGATGATATCTTCATCGATTGGTCCATGTGGTCAGTTGTTGGATCTATTGTCTTGTCAAAACTTTGATTTGAGTGTGGGCCATCGTCAAATCAAATCAGAACCAATGATAATCGTAATGTTGTCTTACTCATGATTGATTCCTCGAGCATACACCATTACATCTTTTGGCCTGGCCAATGCTATCACCTTGTTCACATGATTGTGGAACTCCAGCTATATGGACACCTCGATGAATTGTTGATGAGACCATCGGCAACATTCCTATCTTCTCCATGATTGTGTTGAACATCCAGTTAGTGTTGGAAACTTTTATAAGCATTATCTTCATGACCCGCTCATGAAGCCTATGTTCGGCTGAAAGAAGTGACTTCCTCTAATTCATGTGCAATTGCTGCAAGTTGCCGCCGTGCGATCAAGAAAGTCAGTGTTGCTTCATTTGGAATCATTCCAAATCAGTCATGCATACGTGCGAAGTATTATGTGGTTTCGAGACTTGCAACCTTCATCCTACATGTGTTCCTAGCACACCAAGCCACTGATTGATTTGTTCAAGGAGAAGGGGTTCCTTTTAAGAGCTAACCCGGGCTTAATCAAGGACTTCATTATCCGCAATGATGGTTCCCCACCTGAACTCGGTAGCGTTTTATTATAAGACTACTATGTGGGCATGCTTGTCTAGGACAGCGTGTTCACATGTACGTAGCAGAACCAGCTCATGTTTTGGAGCTTCCTATCGTAGTTTATTCCCGAGAATCCCGCAATGCCATCTCGTCGATTTGTGTTGCAAACTTCCGTTTTTTTCTAGACCTGATGAGTATGGAATATTCTAACATCAACCAGATCTGAATCTCAGGCAGATATGATGGTTGGAACGTGTCCCAAGAACTATAACATTGGTCTCTCTGTAACCCGGTAAAATGGATGTCGTGGCCAACACACCCAACCGGAAGACCTATTATTGTAGTATCTTGTTTGAGGAAGTTGGCCACCTCCCCATAAGGATCTCGTAGAACTTATTCCAGTAGTTGTTCCTTATGGATTTTTGTGCTCCTGAAGTCCGACCTTTTACTTGATGTTCTAGATATCAAACCATATCTATGAATGGGTTACGCTAGCACATCAAGGAGAACATTAGAAGCGGAGTGCTAAATGTCTCTCGGTCGATCATCCAGATTTTGTCCCCTTGGCCCCGCTAAGGTGAAAAATGAGAAGGTTATCTTCCTTTGCCTCTGGATTGTCCATCGCTGTTCATCATGGTAGTACGTTGTGTTGCCAGGACCCTTGACACGGATATTGGTAAAACCTTGATGAATATGGAAATGCTCAATTCTTGAGAGCACGCACAAGCGCTAGGTGTCATCGTCGGCACTAACTGGGATTGCTCTCAGTTTCCTCGGTTATGCTATAACTTTTCAAACAGTGGACTCACTCTCTACTATTGAGCTTCTCCCAGTTACAAAAATCATCCCTTGTGTTGTTTTCAACAAGGTAATCCACATCATCCATTCTAATCTGGGTATGCCATTCTACCGAACCCCTCCAAATGATCGCTCGAAAATTGCCTTAGGCTGGTATAAAGAGTTTCAATGATCTCTGAATCAAAGGTAATTCTTTTTGCCACTTAAGGGGGTATTTCTACGAGTCACCTTCCCTAAGGTGCCCTGTTATGGTATCATGGCAACCCAACTTCTCGCTACATCGACAACAGTTCACCACCTTCTTAAGTGTGGAATTGTTACCTACCTACTGAACCTTCGTCTTCTGTCTTACACCATCACTCTAGTTTTATACTCCGTGTCTCAGCTTGAGAGATGTTTCCATGTCTCAATCCATGAGTTGATCCTAAGTTGTTCGATCTTCGAGGAGATCGATCCTTCTAGAGTTTTCCCTTTCTTCTTGTCATCATGTTGAATGAAGATCTCGAAAGCAAAGACGTCAAGATCGATTTGAAGCAATGAATTAACATCTTCGAGAAGGACAGTTGGATCTTGGAATTCATGCTATTAGTTTGTGTCACCTTTGTCTTCTTACCTCACGTCTTGAATCTCGGGGCGAGATTCTTCTTTAGTGGGGGTGAGTTGTCACAACCCTAGACTTTGCTTGTATTAGTTGCATTTGAGAGCATCCTGCATCATGTCTAGATTCTGAAACTTGAATTGAGGATTATTGAAACCTCAGAAATCTAATTAAAGAAAGGGCAAACACCCTTTAAATTGCATTCTGTGAATCCAAAATGCCCTAAAAATAGTTTTGTGAATTTTGGCAAGAGTTATATATCAAACCAAAATTCTGGAACATTTTTAAGGAATTATTTGGTCTCTGAATTTAAATCAATAATCTATTTGAATTTGGGGATATATTCCTAATATATAATGAATATATTTTCAAATACTTTGAAATGTTTTATGTACTTTTGGAATAGTCTAGAGAGGTAACATAAAATATTTCAGAATGTCTTGGCACTGTTTGAAATTATTTTGAATTTGAAAACAGTGGCAAAATAAAATAAAAAGGGGAAACATAACAAAAAAATAAAAAAAGAACAGAACTCACCTGGTGGCCCAACAGGACCGGCCCAGTTAGGCCCAGCCCATCAAGGGCAGAGTCGTCTTCTTCCTCCTGCCAGTAGGCAGAGGGGAAGCGTGGCACGCGAGCGTGCGTTCGCGGCCACCTCCTGCTTGCCACCTCCTGCCTCTCCCTCGCGCCATGGAGACGCCCGACGCCTCCCCTCACTTTCCCCTCGCTCTCTGGCTCTCCCGCCCCCTGCTCTCTCCCTCACCCCTAGCTCCTCCCCGAGCTCCATCCGAGAGCAACCGCACCGGCCGCCGTCTTGCGTACTCGTAGCCACCGTCCTCCTGTTGCCGCATCGCCGGGTCTAGAAGCTCCACCGACGAGCACCTCGTCTCCACACCGAAGGAAACGAGCCGAAGGGCTCCGCTTCGTCGCCAATGTCGCCATCTTCGTCATCGGTGCCCGAAGGAAGTCACCGTCGATTCGCAGCAACCTGGCCGTCCCCGACCTCGTTGACGACGCCATCGGATGCGCTGTGAGCACCCACGCTGTTTACCCCTTCTCCCCTGGTCGCGCTCGTCCTCTAGGCCGTAGCCCCCCCATGGTCGAAGCTCCGCCGCCGCCGCTACACGCCGTCCCCGGCATCCCCATGACCACCGTTGGATGCGCGCGAGTGAGGGCCTCCTCCCGGTGCCCTTCGCTCGCCCAGCCGCCCCCTATAGCGCTGTCACGATTGGACTCCGCAGCGCCGAAAGGTCGCCGGCGGCCTAACCCCGGCCATGCCGACGTGGTGTCATCATTAGCGGCTAATGAGGCCGCTAACTAACCCACATGCTCACTGACACATGGACCCACATTCTAATTAACCCCTGTTTTGTTTCTGTTTAGATTAGTTTAAAATTTGGCGGGACCCACGTGCTAGAGTTGACCGTCCTGACGTGGCTGTTGACTAGGCCCACATGTCAGAGGCACTAACCATCCCCAGTCACTGACCAGTGGACCCCATTGGTCAGGTTTGACCTGCAGTAGCGCCTGTTGACCTGCTGACGTCACAGTGACGCAGTGCTTACGCAATAAATCATTTACTGGATTTATTCTTATTCAGCAAATTCCAGAAAATGCCCAAAACTTCTAAAATTCATAGAAATTCAACCGTAACTCCAAATGAAATAAATTAGATATGAAAAATGATCAGAAAAATCCAATCTATCCATCTGTACCATTTTCATGCATGTTAAAACCACTTATAGCTACTGTTTAGGACAAATCATATAAATGGCATTTAAACCTTCACATATGGAGTTTGAATTTGAATCTTGGATTCAAACCAACTTCATTTAACTTCCTGCTAGTTGCATTAGCTCAAACCACATAATATTTCCATGTCATGATCATGCATCATATTGTGCATTGCATTGATTGTGTTCTTCCTTGTTTGCCGGTGTTTGTCCCCTCTCGACAGACGTGGTTCCGACGATGAGTTGGATGACACCGATGAAGAACTATACTATCTTCAGAAGTGCAAGGCAAGCAAAACCCCCTTGTTCATTCCGATACAATCCCACTCTCTCGCTCCTGCTCTCTTTTACTGCATTAGGACAACAACGATTCAACTGTTACATGCTGCGGTAGTTGAACCCCCTTATCCTCTGCATGACCTGTCATTGCCACAGTAAATAGATGAAACCCACTAGCATGAGCAGGAGTTGTTTGAGCCCTGATGTGCCTACTCATTCATGCTTGTTTGTCATGCCTGCTATTGCTTAGAGTCCTGTTAGGTCTGATTCATCGGGAATGAGTTGGAATGTGGTGAACACGTCCTACTGTTGAGAGCTAAGTGTGTGAACACGATTTGGTAAAGGTAGCGGTGAGAGGCCATGTAGGAGTACATGGTGGGTTGTCTCATTGAAACCGTCCTCAGGAACTGAGTTCTGTGTTTGTGATCCATGAACAGTAACTACCACACATTGGGCTCCGGGCACTCCAAGCTCTCTCGACTTATTAATCAACTTGATCTCTATCTAGGAGTTGCAACTAGTTTCTGGTGCTTGTAGGTAGTGTTAGTAGTCTACCAAGTGGCACCCGGTACAGGTGGGCTTGGGACAGACTAGGCACAGTGGCCTCATGTACCAAGTGGCACCCGGATGGTGGGCTTGGGAACCCTGCACACATCATTTGGGGCCGTGAGCGACACCCCGGCTGGAGCTCCTTGCGGATGGAACCCGAATAGGCGCTAAACATGGATGAGAGACTTGTGTGGTTAGTCAGGTCGTGGCCGACTCCCTCGCCAGGCTTCCGCTTGAAGGTTGCCGAGATACACGAGGTGTACATGGCAGTAAGTGGCAAGAGCGTGTGTGAAGAAGTACACCCCTGCAGGGTTAATATGATCTATTTGAATAGCCGTGTCCGCGGAAAAGGACTTCTGGGTTGCCTGTACAGTTCATAGACAAGTGAAAGTGGATACTCTAAAATGTGCAAGATAAATGTGAGTGCTATTGATGGCGTTCTCATAGGGAGACGGGAGAGGATCCATAGTGGTGTATTGATATGGTGAATATGTGGACTCGTGTGCACCACCTCAAAAGAGTTACTTGCAGTCGTAGTTCAGGTTAGCCACCAAGTCAAAGCTCGCTTGCTGCAGTTAAACTCCACCATCCCCTTTGTTGACAATGGTCCATATGTAGTTAGTTCTGATGTAAGTCTTGCTGGGTACATTTGTACTCACGTTTGCCTATTTTATGTTTTTGCAGAGAGACTTCAGCCTCACTAGTAGTGTCACGTGGACTTCGGCGTTTAGCTTGTTACCTCAGCTACGATCTTGTGCCCTCGACAGGATCTGGTAGATAGTCAGGCTTCTCAGCCTTTTTCATTTTAGTTGTCTGTTCTCAGACATGTTAAGCTTCTGCTTGTGCTTTGACTTGTATGCTCTGAATATTGGGTCATGAGACCCATGTTTGTAATATCTCGCTCCTCGGAGCCTATTGAATAAATACTTGAGTTGTAGAGTCATGTTGTGATGCCATGTTGTATTTGCACATATCGAGCATATTGTGTGTATGTTATTGAAATGCTTGGTATGTGTGGGATCTGACTATCTAGTTGTTTATCCTTGGTAGCCTCTCTTACCGGGAAATGTCTCCTAGTGCTTCCATTGAGCCTTGGTAGCTTGCTACTGCTCCGGAACACTTAGGCTGGCCGGCATGTGTCCTTCTTCGTTCCAGTGTCTGTTTCTTCGGGGAAATGTCACGCGGTGTCTACCGGAGTCCTGTTAGCCTGCTACAGCCCGGTTTACCGAAGTCCTGCTAGCCCAGTTGCTACAGCCCGGATTCACTCGCTGATGACTGACACGTTCGTTGCTGGGTCATGTATGCCTGTCCCTGTAAGTTAGTGCAACTTTGGGTTCACGACTAGCCATGTCAGCCCGGGCTCCTTGTCATATGGATGCTAGCGACACTATCATATATGTGTGCCAAAAGGCGCAAACGGTCCCGGGCCTAGTAAGGCGACACCCGCGGGAATACCGTGCGTGAGGCCGCAATGTGATATGAGGTGTTACAAGCTAGATCGGTGTGCCATTGAGTCGGGGTCCTGACAAAAGTCAAACTAGCACCAATGGGACCTCCTGCTCCCACCTCCCAAGGTTGGCTATGCTGTCGCGCACGAATCACGACCACATCGCACCCTAAAACTCTGGCGCATCTTCCCAGGCTCTTGTTCATTCCTCTACGAGGCCTCACCAATCCTCCACCTTGGTTTGCTAGTTGCGGCGCTGCTACTTCTTGAGCTTGCGTTGATTTTTCCCTTTAAGAGGAAAGGGTGATACAAAAAAGTAGAGATAAGTATTTTCCTCATTTTAGAACCAAGGTATCAATCCAGTAGGAGGAACAAGCAAGTATCCAATCTATGCACCTGCACAAACTAACAAACATTGCACACAACGCGAAAAAGGGGTTGTCAATCCCTTCACGGTCATGAACAAGAGTGAGATCTAATAGAGATAGTTATAAAATATAAATAAAAGAGCAAACTAAAGTAAATATAAATAAATTTCAGCAAGGTTTTTTTGGGTTTTTTGGTTTATAGATCGAAAAATATATGATGGAAAATATACCCATGGGCCATAGGTTTCACGAGAGGCTTCTCTCTTGAAAGAAAACATACGGTGGGTGAATAAATTACTGTTGAGCAATTAATAGAAAAGCGCAAAGTTATGATGAAAACGCCTTAAGTAAGATGACATGATGTAGAGGGATAAACTCAAGCAATATGATGAAAACCCCATCTTTTTATCCTTGATGCCAACAATACAATAGGTTCCTCACTACCCCTACTATGTCACTGGGTGAGCACACCACAAGATTAAACCCAAAACTAAGCACCTCTCTTGTTGCAAGAAAAACCAATCTAGTTGGCCAAACCAAACCGATAATTCGAAAAGAAATACAAAGATATTTAATCCTGCATAAAAGAGTTTAGAGAAGACTCAAACAATATTCATAGATAATCTGATCATAAATCCACAATTCATCGGGTCTCAACAAACACAGTGCAACAGAATATTACATCGGATAGAACTCCAAGAACATCAAGGAGAACATTGTATTGAATATCAAAGACACAGAAGGATCCATCTAGCTACTAGTTATGGACCCGTAGGTCTGTGGTAAACTACTCATACTTCATCGGAAGGGCAGTAAGGTTGATGTAGAGGCCCTCCGTGATCGAATCCCCCTCCAGCGAGGTGTTGGAAAAGGCCCAAAGATGGGATCTCATGGGAACAGAGGCTTGCGGCGGCGGAAAAGTATTTTGGTGGAATCTTCTAATGTTGGGGGAATATTTGGGAATTTAAAGTTCAAAGATTAGGGTTGGAGGACTCCCGAGGGGTCCACAAGCCCTTAGGGCACCCCCTAGGGCGCGCCTAGGAGGCTTGTGGCCTCCTCGAGAACCTTTTGGCCCCTTCTCCAAGTCCTCCGGATGTCTTCTCGTCCAAGAAAAATCATCGCCAAAGTTTTATTCCGTCCGGACTCCGTTTGGTATTCTTTTTTGTAAAACTTAAAAAAAGGAAACAACTGGGCTCTAGGTTAATAGGTTAGTCCCAAAAATAGTATAAAATGGCATATAAAACATCCAAAATAGATAATAAAATAGCATGGAACAATCAAAAATAATAGATACGTTGGAGACGTATCAAGCATCCCCAAGCTTAATTCCTACTCGTCCTCAAGAAGGTAAATGATAAAAATAGAATTTTTGATGTGGAGTGCTACCTAACATATTTATCCATGTAATCTTATTTATTGTGGATAAATATTGAGATCCATAAGATTCAAAACAAAAGTTTAATATTGACATAAAACAATAATACTTCAAGTATACTAATAAAGCAATCATGTCTTCTCAAAATAACATGGCAAAAGAAAGTTATCCCTACAAAATCATATGGTCTGGCTATGCTCCATCTTCATCATAAAAAGTATTTTATTATGCACAACCCCGATGAAAAGCCAAGCAATTGTGTCATACTTTTGGTGTTCTCAATCTTTTTCAACTTTCACGCAATACATGAGCGCGAGCCATGGATATAGCACTATAGGTGGAATAGAATATGGTGGGACAAAAAAGAAGGAGAAAGTCTCACATCAACTAGGCGTATTAACGGGCTATGGAGATGCCCATCAATAGGTATCAACACGAGTGAGTAGGGATTGACATGCAACGGATGCACTAGAGCTATAAGTGTATGAAAGCTCAAAAACAAACTAAGTGGGTGTGCATCCAACTTGCTTGCTCATGAAGACCTAGGGAAATTTGAGGAAGCCCCTCATTTGAATATATGAAATTCAACAAATAGGAGACTCTCTATCATGAAGAACATGGTGCTACTTTGAAACAGAAGTGTGGAAAAAGGATAGTAACATTGTCCCTTCTCTCTTTTCTCTCATTTTTTTTGTTTGGACTTGTTTGGACTCTTTTATTTCTTTATAAAGTCTATAGACTCATCCCAACTTGTGAGGGAATAATAGCTTCCATCATCCTTTCCTCACATGGGACAATGCTCTAATAATGATGATCATCACACTTTTATTTACTTACAACTCAAGAATTACAACTCGATACTAGAATAAAATATGACTCTATATGAATGTCTCTGGCGGTGTACCGGGATGTGCTATGATCAAGAGTGACATATATAAAAAACATGATTTGTATTCAAACTCACAAAACCATCTGTAACTAATCAAACTCACATCTCAGAAACTGAATCCACATCTAAACTGAACCAAAACATGATTTGTATTCAGATTGCAAGTGTCATCCAGATTTGGGGGTAAAGTCGGGAGATGGGACAATCTCACCACGCTAGGAGGGAAGGAAGACGCAGCCATTGGTGAGCTTGTCCAAGCGAGATAGGACACAGGGACCAAGCGGGTGCTGGACTTGCTGCTCCATCTCCTCCGGCGAAGAGAGCTCGTCGGGGATGGCCGCTTCGAGGAGGGCGTCCTGTACACCGTTGGATGGGTGGAGAAGGCAATAGGCATTAGTAGCACAGAAATCAACCCTAATAAATAGTTCATATTTGACAACACAAGCAGCCTTTCCAATATGATGATTCTCAAGAAAGAGAAAAACATTATCCAAGAAATCAAGAAACAAAAGTGAAATGCTAGATAGCAGCATAAACATTCATTCAGGGAACATAAGATGATAGAGGCAAAGGTGTCCCGTCTTTCGATGAGATGATGGATATCGCTTTGGTGGAAGTCGACTTTGACGATCCGACTATGAACGTGCGAGGACGTCGCGCCTTAGCAATCGCTAAACCAACTCCGAGAGGTTATTGACCACGCCGGAGCACGATCAACCTGACCACGAGGGTCTGTTTCCTGCGAGCAAACGAAGAACAAGCAAGAAACTAAGATTGCAATCTGGATATTGCGAATATAAGATGAAAGCTTTATTGATCAAGGTGGGGTTCTGTGACGCCTTTGTCTGGTCGTTGAACACAAACGAAGTACGCGAAGTTGCAGCTATGGCGAACTTTTAATCTAAACAAAACCCAAAGTCTAAACGATGCCCTAAGGGCTGTATATATGGAGGAAGAGAGGGGAATTTCGTGGCCCTTGGTGGAGGAGTCCGAAATCAACCCTATCTCTTGTTTCCCCACACATACGGACTCTAAAAATAGCCTATACTTATGTATTTCGAAATTACATGGGCCTGGCCCAATAATAAGGTGACGCAGCACCTAAAATAGCCTCGGGACGAAATTTATGAAGTGGCATCTTGTATATTTCGTCCAAGGCTTCATGCACCCATTATGGTGGCTTCAAAGTCCTGAAATCATCACTTGTAACTCCGTTCTTGTTCCCCTTGCGCATGCCATCATCTCCATGCTTGTTCTTGCTCCAATGTTCATCCTTCTCCAAGCTAGGCCCTTCATTTGTAAGCAAAACAAATGTATCCAATTTAGGCAGCATCATATTCTCATGAACATTAGAATCATTACCAAGAAACGAAAGTACCTGGTAATTTAGTTGGCGTGCACGAGCTCTAGTAATTGGTCCAGTATGTATAGCAGCAGGGGCTGTGGGTGTAACAATTGTATTGATGTCCTCATCACTTTGAAAACTGCTATGCGTACGCGTTGGGTTCCACCATATTATCAACGTGAATTGCTTCAAAAATTGCAGCGTTTAAGACAAGGGAAAAATTCTGTAGAAGAATATTATCAGGAATTACAAACTGGCATGATTAGATGTGGTATTGTTGAGGAGAATGAAGCTATGCTTGCACGTTTTCTGGGTGGATTAAATAGAGAGATTCAGACCATTCTAGACTATAAGGAGTATACTAATATCACTCGTTTATTCCATCTTGCTTGTAAAGCTGAACGTGAAGTGCAGGATCGACAAGCATTGGGGCGAACTAACTTTTCTGCAGGCCGACCTTCATCATGGACACCACGTGCATCTTCTACTTCAACTGCACCAGCACCTCCATCCGGTGCCACCTCCAGCCGTGATACAAGAAAACAGGCACAACCACCATTATCTGCCAAGAGCGCACCTGCGGGGCCTGCACAGCGTTCTTCTTCTTCCATGGAATCAACAGGGCACACAAGTGATATTATTTGTCGTCGTTGTAAGGGAGGAGGTCATTATGCGAGGGAATGCAAATCTCCGCGTGTGATGATTGCTACCGCGGATGGTGGATATGAGTCTGCTAGTGACTATGATGAGGAGACTTTGGCTCTTATTACACGTGAAGAACATGGTGGAGATGATTCTGATCATGAGACGCAATACATGGCTCCTGAAGACGCTGACAGGTATGAATGTTTAGTTGCTCAACGTGTTTTGAGTGTGCAGGTCACACAAGCTGAGCAAAATCAGAGGCACAATTTGTTCCATACCAAGGGAGTTGTGAAGGAACGTTCTGTGCGCGTCATCATAGACGGAGGTAGTTGCAACAACTTGGCTAGCATGGAGATGGTGGAGAAGCTTTCTCTCACCACAAGACCACATCCACATCCTTACTACATCCAATGGTTCAACAACAGCGGCAAGGTTAAGGTAACACGTACTGTTCGTGTGCATTTTAGTATCTCTACATATGCTGATTATGTTGATTGTGATGTGGTACCTATGCAAGCATGTTCCTTATTACTTGGTAGACCATGGCAATTTGATAAAAATTCTTTACACCATGGTAGAAACAATCACTATACTCTTGTTCATAAGGATAAAAATATTACTTTGCTTCCTATGACTCCTGATTCCATTTTGAAAGATGATATTAATAGAGCTAATAGAGCACAACAGGAGAAGAATAAGAGTGAAAATCAGATTGTGGCAAAAGAATTTGAGCAACAAATGAAGCCTAATAATAAACCATCTAGTGTTGCTTCTGAAATTAAATTGAAAAGTGCATGTTTATTTGCCACCAAATCTGATATTGATGAGCTAGATTTCAGCAAATCTGTTTGCTATGCTTTTGTGTGCAAAGAGGCATTATTTTCATTCGAGGACGTGCCTTCCTCTTTGCCTCCTGCTGTCACTAACATTTTGCAGGAGTTCGCTGACGTTTTTCCACAAGACGTGCCACCGGGATTACCGCCTATTCGAGGGATTGAGCATCAGATTGACTTAATTCCCGGTGCTTCACTGCCAAACCGTGCACCATACCGTACCAATCCAGAGGAGACGAAGGAGATTATGCGTCAAGTACAAGAGCTTCTCGACAAAGGTTATATACGCGAATCCCTTAGTCCTTGTGCTGTTCCTATTATTCTAGTGCCGAAAAAGGATGGTACATCTGATAGAGGCAAAGGTGTCCCGTCTTTCGATGAGATGATGGATATCGCTTTGGTGGAAGTCGACTTTGACGATCCGACTACGAACGTGCGAGGACGTCGCGCCTTAGCAATCGCTAAACCAACTCCGAGAGGTTATTGACCACGCCGGAGCACGATCAACCTGACCACGAGGGTCTGTTTCCTGCGAGCAAACGAAGAACAAGCAAGAAACTAAGATTGCAATCTGGATATTGCGAATATAAGATGAAAGCTTTATTGATCAAGGTGGGGTTCTGTGACGCCTTTGTCTGGTCGTTGAACACAAACGAAGTACGCGAAGTTGCAGCTATGGCGAACTTTTAATCTAAACAAAACCCAAAGTCTAAACGATGCCCTAAGGGCTGTATATATGGAGGAAGAGGGGGGGAATTTCGTGGCCCTTGGTGGAGGGGTCCGAAATCAACCCTATCTCTTGTTTCCCCACACATACGGACTCTAAAAATAGCCTATACTTATGTATTTCGAAATTACATGGGCCTGGCCCAATAATAAGGTGACGCAGCACCTCAAATAGCCTCGGGACGAAATTTATGAAGTGGCATCTTGTATATTTCGTCCAAGGCTTCATGCACCCATTATGGTGGCTTCAAAGTCCTAAAATCATCACTTGTAACTCCGTTCTTGTTTCCCTTGCGCATGCCATCATCTCCATGCTTGTTCTTGCTCCAATGTTCATCCTTCTCCAAGCTAGGCCCTTCATTTGTAAGCAAAACAAATGTATCCAATTTAGGCAGCATCATATTCTCATGAACATTAGAATCATTACCAAGAAACGAAAGTACCTGGTAATTTAGTTGGCGTGCACGAGCTCTAGTAATTGGTCCAGTATGTATAGCAGCAGGGGTTGTGGGTGTAACAATTGTATTGATGTCCTCATCATCCTCCCCTTCTTGAAATGAAGTCGTCCTCGACGGAAGTTCATCTTCCTCACCCAAATAAGGCTTCAAATCTGCAATGTTAAAAGTGGGACTAACCCCAAAATCTGCAGGCAGCTCAAGTTTATATGCATTATCATTTATTTTCTCTAACACCTTAAAGGGACCATCAGCACGTGGCATTAACTTTGATTTGCGCAAATCAGGAAATCTATCCTTACGCAAATGTAACCAAACAAGATCTCCAGGTGCAAACACAACATGTTTTATACCCTTATCTCCAGCAAGTTTATATTTAGCATTCATACGCTCAATGTTTTCCTTAGTTAACTCATGCATTTTTAAAATCAATTCAGCACGTTGTTTAGCATCAAAATTAACCTTCTCCGAAGATGGAAGAGGCAACAAATCAATAGGTGCACGAGGTAGGAAACCATACACAACTTCAAAAGGGCACATCTTAGTAGTAGAATGCAATGAACGATTATAAGCAAATTCAATATGAGGCAAGCATTCCTCCCACATTTTCTTATTATTCTTCAAAACAGCCCTAAGCATAGTAGACAATGTTCTATTGACTACTTCAGTTTGTCCATCAGTTTGGGGGTGACAAGTAGTACTAAAAAGCAGTTTAGTCCCCAACTTAGCCCATAAACATCTCCAAAAGTGGCTAAGAAATTTAGTATCACGATCTGAAACAATAGTATTTGGCACACCATGCAAGCGAATAATTTCACGAAAGAACAAATCAGCAACATTAACAGCATCATCGCTTTTATGACATGGTATAAAGTGTGCCATTTTCGAGAATCTATCCACGACAACAAATATGCTATCCCTCGCCTTCTTTGTTCGAGGTAAACCTAAAACAAAGTCCATATATATATCCTCCCAAGGACCACTAGGTACAGGCAAAGGCATATATAAACCATGAGGATTGAGTCGTGACTTAGCTTTTTGACATGTAGTGCAGCGAGCAATAAAACGCTCAACATCCCGTCTCATCTTTGGCCAAAAGAAATGTGTAGAAAGTACGTCCTCCGTCTTCTTCACGCCAAAGTGTCCCATTAATCCTCCTCCATGCGCCTCCTGCAACAACAAAAGATGAACGGAGCTAGCTGGAATGCATAGCTTGTTAGCACGAAACACAAATCCATCATTAACAACAAACTTGTTCCACATTCTTCCTTCTTTACAATTCTGCATTACATCTTTAAAATCAGCATCATGCACATATTGATCTTTGATGGTCTCCAAACCAAATATTTTGAAGTCAAGTTGTGAAAGCATAGTATAGCGACGAGACAATGCATCAGCAATAACATTTTCTTTTCCCTTCTTGTGTTTAATGACATAAGGGAAAGTCTCAATGAATTCAACCCATTTAGCATGTCTACGATTCAGTTTAGCTTGACTTTTAATATGTTTCAAAGATTCATGATCAGAATGTATAACAAATTCTTTGGGCCATAAATAATGTTGCCATGTTTCTAAAGTCCGAACAAGAGCATATAATTCTTTATCATAAGTAGAATAATTCAGACTAGGCCCACTCAATTTTTCAGAAAAGTATGCAACAGGTTTGTCATCTTGTAATAACACACCTCCTAATCCAATTCCACTAGCATCAAATTCAAGCTCAAAAGTCTTATTAAAATCAGGAAGTTGGAGTAAAGGAGCATGTGTCAACTTATCTTTCAATACCGTGAAGGCTTCTTCCTGTGCGGTACCCCAAAGAAAAGGCACATCTTTCTTTGTAAGCTCATTGAGAGGTGCAGCAATGGTGCTGAAATCTCTCACGAAACGCCTATAGAATCCAGCGAGGCCAAGAAAACTCCTCACTTGTGTGACCGTTTTGGGCTGCGGCCAACTCTCAATAGCTTCAATCTTGGCTTTATCAACTTCAATTCCCTGTGGAGTAACAACATAGCCAAGAAAAGATACTCGGTCGGTGCAAAAGGTGCACTTCCCAAGGTTACCAAACAAACGTGCATCACGTAGAGCAATAAAAACAGCACGTAAATGTTCCAAATGTTCTTCCAAAGATCTACTATAAATCAATATGTCATCAAAGTAAACTACCACAAATCGTCCAATGAAAGCACGTAAAACTTCGTTCATTAATCTCATGAAAGTACTATGTGCATTAGTTAACCCAAAAGGCATGACTAACCACTCATATAATCCAAACTTAGTTTTAAATGTTGTTTTCCATTCATCTCCCAATTTCATACGAATTTGATGGTAGCCACTACGCAAATCAACTTTGGAGAATATTGTAGAGCCACTCAATTCATCAAGCATATCATCTAGCCTAGGAATAGGATGACGATAACGAATAGTAATATTATTAATGCCTCTACAACCAACACACATACGTGATGTACCATCCTTTTTTGGCACTAGAATAATAGGAACAGCACAAGGACTAAGGGATTCGCGTATATAACCTTTGTCGAGAAGCTCTTGTACTTGACGCATAATCTCCTTCGTCTCCTCTGGATTGGTACGGTATGGTGCACGGTTTGGCAGTGAAGCACCGGGAGTTAAGTCAATCTGATGCTCAATCCCTCGAATAGGCGGTAATCCCGGTGGCACGTCTTGTGGAAATACGTCAGCGAACTCCTGCAAAATGTTAGTGACAGCAGGAGGCAAAGAGGAAGGCACGTCCTCGAATGAAAATAATGCCTCTTTGCACACAAAAGCATAACAAACAGATTTGCTGAAATCTAGCTCATCAATATCAGATTTGGTGGCAAATAAACATGCACTTTTCAATTTAATTTCAGAAGCAACACTAGATGGTTTATTATTAGGCTTCATTTGTTGCTCAAATTCTTTTGCCACAATCTGATTTTCACTCTTATTCTTCTCCTGTTTTGCTTTATTAGCTCTATTAATATCATCTTTCAAAATGGAATCAGGAGTCATAGGAAGCAAAGTAATATTTTTATCCTTATGAACAAGAGTATAGTGATTGTTTCAACCATGGTGTACAGAATTTTTATCAAATTGCCATGGTCTACCAAGTAATAAGGAACATGCTTGCATAGGTACCACATCACAATCAACATAATCAGCATATGTAGAGATACTAAAATGCACACGAACAGTACGTGTTACCTTAACCTTGCCGCTGTTGTTGAACCATTGGATGTAGTAAGGATGTGGATGTGGTCTGGTGGTGAGAGAAAGCTTCTCCACCATCTCCATGCTAGCCAAATTGTTGCAACTACCTCCGTCTATGATGACGCGCACAGAACGTTCCTTCACAACTCCCTTGGTATGGAACAAATTGTGCCTCTGATTTTGCTCAGCTTGTGTGACCTGCACACTCAAAACACGTTGAGCAACTAAACATTCATACCTGTCAGCGTCTTCAGGAGCCATGTATTGCGTCTCATGATCAGAATCATCTCCACCATGTTCTTCACGTGTAATAAGAGCCAAAGTCTCCTCATCATAGTCACTAGCAGACTCATATCCACCATCCGCGGTAGCAATCATCACACGCGGAGATTTGCATTCCCTCGCATAATGACCTCCTCCCTTACAACGACGACAAATAATATCACTTGTGTGCCCTGTTGATTCCATGGAAGAAGAAGAACGCTGTGCAGGCCCCGCAGGTGCGCTCTTGGCAGATAATGGTGGTTGTGCCTGTTTTCTTGTATCACGGCTGGAGGTGGCACCGGATGGAGGTGCTGGTGCAGTTGAAGTAGAAGATGCACGTGGTGTCCATGATGAAGGTCGGCCTGCAGAAAAGTTAGTTCGCCCCAATGCTTGTCGATCCTGCACTTCACGTTCAGCTTTACAAGCAAGATGGAATAAACGAGTGATATTAGTATACTCCTTATAGTCTAGAATGGTCTGAATCTCTCTATTTAATCCACCCAGAAAACGTGCAAGCATAGCTTCATTCTCCTCAACAATACCACATCTAATCATGCCAGTTTGTAATTCCTGATAATATTCTTCTACAGAATTTTTCCCTTGTCTTAAACGCTGCAATTTTTGAAGCAATTCACGTGGATAATATGGTGGAACCCAACGCGTACGCATAGCAGTTTTCAAAGCAGCCCAAGTAGTTGGAATAGGATATAATCTACAATGTTCAGACCACCATACACATGCAAAACTAGTGAAAGCACAAACAGCAGCAGCAACTCGTCTCTCCTCAGGATATTGTAAACATGTAAATCGTTGTTCAGTTTCTAACTCCCAAGTAAGATATATATCAGGAACATATCTACCCTCAAATGGTGGAATATTCAATTTCAGTTTAGGAATATGGACATCATCTCGTACCTGAGGTGGTGGTGCAGGCCTACCATTACGAATATATACCTGAGGTCGACCTGCTGGTGGTGGTGCTGGTGGCTGCTCGTAGATCTGATTTTGATCAACCTCATCCTCATAATCGCTCGCATACTCATCATCCTCCTGGGTACCAGCAGCAGCAGTAGCAGGAGCCAAAGAAACACCAACAGCAGTAGCAGCGGCACCAGAATTTTGTCCTGGCTCAATAGGAACACGCTGTGCTCGTCCATACTGATTCGGAAGGGGGCGTAGTTGTTGTTGTTGCAGAGGTGCGACAGGTGCAGCCGGTGGTGGAAGACGCGCAAGCAGTTCATTAAATCTGTTATCGAGCTTTGTTTCGAACGTCTTCTCAAGGCCAGTGATCTTCTCCATGGCCTCTTCAAAATTGTTCAGCACATCTTGTACCTGTTCAGTCATCATTTGCTGAAACTTATCATGAAGCTCCTTGTTCGATAAGTTCTCCCAGTCAATCTCGTCGGCTTGTGATCCTGGCATGGTTAGCAGCAATAGAAACACACAAGAATATGATCCTACAGACTACTAAGAAGTGGTGGTGGTGTATCACAAATTCGTCAAGCAAATCTCAAATTCTTACCAGTTCTTACCCAGCAGCAGGCGGTGATCGGCAACCGTTGTAGTCAAAAACTCTCAAAGCTTGGATAGAGCGATTACCAGGGAGAGTCAAACACACGACGTAGATGTATGTGGAGCTGGGAAGGCTTATAGTATGGTAGCAAAAAGGGTCAGCAATAATCAATTCAGAGATGCAAAGTTGAATGAACGCTCAACGACGGTACTGTGCTGGTCCGAGGCTAGACTGTGCTAGAGACACGAGCCTAGAACACCAACAAAATCACGGCGCGGCACGTAAACAAGGGAAAAGCACACTGAAATTTTTTTTTCGCTCTTTTTTTTGCGAAAAATCACTATAATGGCGAGTGTCTCAAAACTCTTCCTAGGTCAAACTGACAGGATGGGCACGAAATTTTTTTTTTTCGACTGCCCGGACCCAAAAACTGGAAACGGGTCAAAAAAAACTTCCTATAATGGCACCTGTCTCAAAACACTCAGAAACACCTAAAAATAGGATAGCCAGAAATTTTTTCGAAAAATGTGTTTTCGAAAAATTTTGGGCCTAAACGGAGCGTGGCTACCCGGCTCTTTTTTTTCGAAACCTACTCCGGCAAGGAAACACGAATCGGAATCTAGATGGATCTCGAAAACAAACCTAATATGACAAGAACTCGGATTGGAGGTGGATATATGGTGGTAGATGGCAGCGGTGGTGGTATATGACAGCTATGGTGGTATATGGATACGGATTCGAAGCGGTGGCGGATAAGCGGTGGTGGTAGATGGCAGGGGTGATGATGATGGTGCGGCGGCGGCGTGACAACTTATGACCAGAACTCGAAACTCTAAAAGAGTAGACTCTAAGACCAGCAACTAGAAACGATGATGCAACCGCAAATTCAACAAAGCAAAACCCTAAAAAGATTATGCAAAGGCTCAAATTGGTTCGGATATGATGAACTAACCCTAATTTTTTGTGGCTTTTTCGTGGACTGTAGGTATGAAGAACAGACTCGATCTAAACTACGAAAAACTGTAAAATCTCACCGAGCAACCTGGAACTCTGATACCACTTGATAGAGGCAAAGGTGTCCCGTCTTTCGATGAGATGATGGATATCGCTTTGGTGGAAGTCGACTTTGACGATCTGACTACGAACGTGCGAGGACGTCGCGCCTTAGCAATCGCTAAACCAACTCCGAGAGGTTATTGACCACGCCGGAGCACGATCAACCTGACCACGAGGGTCTGTTTCCTGCGAGCAAACGAAGAACAAGCAAGAAACTAAGATTGCAATCTGGATATTGCGAATATAAGATGAAAGCTTTATTGATCAAGGTGGGGTTCTGTGACGCCTTTGTCTGGTCGTTGAACACAAACGAAGTACGCGAAGTTGCAGCTATGGCGAACTTTTAATCTAAACAAAACCCAAAGTCTAAACGATGCCCTAAGGGCTGTATATATGGAGGAAGAGGGGGGAAATTTCGTGGCCCTTGGTGGAGGGGTCCGAAATCAACCCTATCTCTTGTTTCCCCACACATACGGACTCTAAAAATAGCCTATACTTATGTATTTCGAAATTACATGGGCCTGGCCCAATAATAAGGTGACGCAACACCTAAAATAGCCTCGGGACGAAATTTATGAAGTGGCATCTTGTATATTTCGTCCAAGGCTTCATGTACCCATTATGGTGGCTTCAAAGTCCTGAAATCATCACTTGTAACTCCGTTCTTGTTTCCCTTGCGCATGCCATCATCTCCATGCTTGTTCTTGCTCCAATGTTCATCCTTCTCCAAGCTAGGCCCTTCATTTGTAAGCAAAACAAATGTATCCAATTTAGGCAGCATCATATTCTCATGAACATTAGAATCATTACCAAGAAACGAACGTACCTGGTAATTTAGTTGGCGTGCACGAGCTCTAGTAATTGGTCCAGTATGTATAGCAGCAGGGGCTGTGGGTGTAACAAATGTTCCAAATGTTCTTCCAAAGATCTGCTATAAATCAGTATATCATCAAAATAGACTACCACAAATCGTCCAATGAAAGCACGTAAAACTTCGTTCATTAGTCTCATGAAAGTACTAGGCGCATTAGTTAACCCAAAAGGCATGACTAACCACTCATATAATCCAAACTTAGTTTTAAATGCTGTTTTCCATTCATCTCCCAATTTCATACGAATTTGATGGTATCCACTACGCAAATCAACTTTGGAGAATATTGTAGAGCCACTCAATTCATCAAGCATATCATCTAGCCTAGGAATAGGATGACGATAACGAATAGTAATATTATTAATGCCTCTACAATCAACACACATACGTGATGTACCATCCTTTTTCGGCACTAGAATAATAGGAACAGCACAAGGACTAAGGGATTCGCGTATATAACCTTTGTCGAGAAGCTCTTGTACTTGACGCATAATCTCCTTCGTCTCCTCTGGATTGGTACGGTATGGTGCACGGTTTGGCAGTGAAGCACCGGGAATTAAGTCAATTTGATGCTCAATCCCTCGAATAGGCGGTAATCCCGGTGGCACATCTTGTGGAAAGACGTCAGCGAACTCCTGCAAAATGTTAGTGACAGCAGGAGGCAAAGAGGAAGGCACGTCCTCGAATGAAAATAATGCCTCTTTGCACACAAAAGCATAGCAAACAGATTTGCTGAAATCTAGCTCATCAATATCAGATTTGGTGGCAAATAAACATGCACTTTTCAATTTAATTTCAGAAGCAACACTAGATGGTTTATTAGTAGGCTTCATTTGTTGCTCAAATTCTTTTGCCACAATCTGATTTTCACTCTTATTCTTCTCCTGTTGTGCTTTATTAGCTCTATTAATATCATCTTTCAAAATGGAATCAGGAGTCATAGGAAGCAAAGTAATATTTTTATCCTTATGAACAAGAGTATAGTGATTGTTTCTACCATGGTGTACAGAATTTTTATCAAATTGCCATGGTCTACCAAGTAATAAGGAACATGCTTGCATAGGTACCACATTACAATCAACATAATCAGCATATGTAGAGATACTAAAATGCACACGAACAGTACGTGTTACCTTAACCTTGCCGCTGTTGTTGAACCATTGGATGTAGTAAGGATGTGGATGTGGTCTTGTGGTGAGAGAAAGCTTCTCCACCATCTCCATGCTAGCCAAGTTGTTGCAACTACCTCCGTCTATGATGACGCGCACAGAACGTTCCTTCACAACTCCCTTGGTATGGAACAAATTGTGCCTCTGATTTTGCTCAGCTTGTGTGACCTGCACACTCAAAACACGTTGAGCAACTAAACATTCATACCTGTCAGCGTCTTCAGGAGCCATGTATTGCGTCTCATGATCAGAATCATCTCCACCATGTTCTTCACGTGTAATAAGAGCCAAAGTCTCCTCATCATAGTCACTAGCAGACTCATATCCACCATCCGCGGTAGCAATCATCACACGCGGAGATTTGCATTCCCTCGCATAATGACCTCCTCCCTTACAACGACGACAAATAATATCACTTGTGTGCCCTGTTGATTCCATGGAAGAAGAAGAACGCTGTGCAGGCCCCGCAGGTGCGCTCTTGGCAGATAATGGTGGTTGTGCCTGTTTTCTTGTATCACGGCTGGAGGTGGCACCGGATGGAGGTGCTGGTGCAGTTGAAGTAGAAGATGCACGTGGTGTCCATGATGAAGGTCGGCCTGCAGAAAAGTTAGTTCGCCCCAATGCTTGTCGATCCTGCACTTCACGTTCAGCTTTACAAGCAAGATGGAATAAACGAGTGATATTAGTATACTCCTTATAGTCTAGAATGGTCTGAATCTCTCTATTTAATCCACCCAGAAAACGTGCAAGCATAGCTTCATTCTCCTCAACAATACCACATCTAATCATGCCAGTTTGTAATTCCTGATAATATTCTTCTACAGAATTTTTCCCTTGTCTTAAACGCTGCAATTTTTGAAGCAATTCACGTTGATAATATGGTGGAACCCAACGCGTACGCATAGCAGTTTTCAAAGCAGCCCAAGTAGTTGGAATAGGATATAATCTACAATGTTCAGTGATAGAGGCAAAGGTGTCCCGTCTTTCGATGAGATGGTGGATTTCGCTTTGGTGGAAGTCGACTTTGACGATCCGACTACGAACGTGCGAGGACGTCGCGCCTTAGCAATCGCTAAACCAACTCCGAGAGGTTATTGACCACGCCGGAGCACGATCAACCTGACCACGAGGGTCTGTTTCCTGCGAGCAAACGAAGAACAAGCAAGAAACTGAGATTGCAATCTGGATATTGCGAATATAAGATGAAAGCTTTATTGATCAAGGTGGGGTTCTGTGACGCCTTTGTCTGGTCGTTGAACACAAACGAAGTACGCGAAGTTGCAGCTATGGCGAACTTTTAATCTAAACAAAACCCAAAGTCTAAACGATGCCCTAAGGGCTGTATATATGGAGGAAGAGGGGGGGAATTTCGTGGCCCTTGGTGGAGGGGTCCGAAATCAACCCTATCTCTTGTTTCCCCACACATACGGACTCTAAAAATAGCCTATACTTATGTGTTTCGAAATTACATGGGCCTGGCCCAATAATAAGGTGACGCAGCACCTAAAATAGCCTCGGGACGAAATTTATGAAGTGGCATCTTGTATATTTCGTCCAAGGCTTCATGCACCCATTATGGTGGCTTCAAAGTCCTGAAATCATCACTTGTAACTCCGTTCTTGTTCCCCTTGCGCATGCCATCATCTCCATGCTTGTTCTTGCTCCAATGTTCATCCTTCTCCAAGCTAGGCCCTTCATTTGTAAGCAAAACAAATGTATCCAATTTAGGCAGCATCATATTCTCATGAACATTAGAATCATTACCAAGAAATGAAAGTACCTGGTAATTTAGTTGGCGTGCACGAGCTCTAGTAATTGGTCCAGTATGTATAGCAGCAGGGGCTGTGGGTGTAACAATTGTATTGATGTCCTCATCATAAGAGGTGGCAAAAGCAGCAGTAGGTAATCCTTATAACTAGAGGCTAAGCATCTAGAGTTGGCTATAGTTAGCTACTTCATAGCAACTAACACCGGCCTACTTCATAGCAACTAACACCGGCCAATAAAAAGTAGCACAAGTACTGGATACCTATGAGGGTGTGAACTTGGTGCTGATCAGTTGGCCAACCTTGTGGATATGGAGATCTTGTTTGTACCAGTACAATTAGCAAGCAGTTGTCTATTATCGAAGCCATTTCATTTGCAACGGTATCATAATAAAAATGTAATGTAAAATCCTGGTGTTGTGCACTAGCACTATAGCAAAAGTACTTATCAGAAATTACATTAGCTTCTTAAAAATGGAAAGGAGGAATTGCATCCTCAATCAAGTATGCTGGCAATCAAGGCTGGTTATGAGATCTCAGGGGCCCGAGGCGAACTAGAAAACAGGGGCCCATACAAAGCATGGCACCAAAAAGAGTGATTTATATCGACCAAAGGTGATATATATTGTTTTGAGGAGCTTTATCGTGAACGATAACAAGGTGTAATCCATTTGAAAAAAAAGGTGTGAAGCTGATATATGTACACAATGTGATTGAAATTCATGTAAAGAAGAACAGTGGTATTAGATCTTATGGCGTTTCTATTTTTTGTTGTTGGAAGTTAGACAGATGGAAGACAATAACTTATCTTTTGCCAAAATCATTTTCCCTTAGTTCTAGTACAAGTTTGTAGTATTTCTACAGGCACAATCTGACATTCAGACTTGGACAATCTAATAATAAGATTAATGTTGGAAGCTGATATAAATACAGTCAGAGGATTGACCGTGGATTTTCAGCATGAATTCATCATAAAATTCACCTAGCTAGAATTAACAAGTCCTGACCCAAATCATACACAAAATCAGCGAAAAAGAAAGCACAGCAGAACCCCATGTTGTTACCTAGTTGTCAACCCAACAGAACCCCCAATCAGCCGATTAGGCAGATAAGTATGGCGCACTAGTTAGCTGGCTGTCGCAGAACCCTATAGGCAGATAAGCATGGCGCGTCAGCAATTAGTCGTACTGTTTGTTAAAAGAGTATTTTGTCCATGTGTAGATAAAAATAAAGAAACTGATTTTGATAATATTTGGCATACCCAATAATAGATTAAGGTGCATATTTGATAGCACAAGCAGCAATTTTTCCCCAAAATTAAAAATAAGATTATCAAGCTACAAACTAACCACATCCAGCACAAGCAATTTGTCCCATCAAATGATTACTAACGGCAGTATAGGCACAATAGCACAATCTTACCTAGCGCCATGGCCATTGTTTAGGGGCGGGGCGTGCTTATGTTGTACTGGCGCTTCTCCTTGGAGTCTGAGGATGAGGAGCAGCACACGCGCTCGCCGCAGCTGTCGTCGAGCAGGACAAGCCACGGTGTTCAGGGACGGGCGGCTGCAAGGTGCGCCGCGTCCATGGATCCTACGGGATGAGGTCCTCCGTGCCGCCCTGCTCGAGGTGGACCATCAGGAAGCGAGGGCGCGCGTGGGGGCGCTATAGACGACGGAGAAGAGGCGCCATAAGCGGTCGTAGAAGGGTCGACGACGAAGGCGATGCCGGATGCCGAAACCCTAGCACGAGAAGTGGTTTTGGGCAAGCAGTTGAGGTCGAGAGGGGGAAATCTTGCCGGAGGGAAGGATGGATCCGAGCAAGGAGAGCTCGCTGGTGTGCTCCACCCCAGCAATATCCGTCGGAATCGCCCGAATCGGGAGCGACGGCTATGGCGGCTGAGGGAACGGAGGAGAGAATGGGGGTTAGGGTTAGATGGGTGTGGACTTTGGATTAAATAGGCTGGCTCGAAATTTTTTCCACCGCCCGTGTCAGCGACTTAAAATTTTGCACGTCCATGCGTGCTCTCGAAACTTCTGGCGCGTCCGCTTTTTATTTTTATATATGCATATATACTATTGACTACATTCAACTGACATATGGGCCAACCCACCAGCCACACACTACACATCAGTAGGAGTCATCGGTGATGGCCTGGATAATGTATAAAAAATCGAATGGCTTGACCAAGTAAGTTGATTTGTGACAGTTTTCATGACAGTCCATCATGTCCATCATAAAAGGGCTACCTTCTTAGGTGGGCAGTCACATTCTATTGATCCACGACGGTTTCCATGACGGATAGTAGAAAACCGTCATCATCGGTGACGATTTCTGAGAAGGTCATCAGAAATCCGTCACGTAATAACAGGTTTCTTGTAGTGATATATAAAAAATATGAACGATGGCCTTGCCACAAATACTATGGAAACAACCTAATCATGCAAAGCAATATGACAATGATGGTGCATGTCATAATAAACGGAACGGTGGAAGTTGCATGGCAATATATCTCAAAATGTCCATGGAAATGCAATAATAGTAGGTATTGTGGCTATTTTGAGGAAGGTATATGGTGGGTGTATGGTACCGGCGAAGGTTGCGCGGCACTAGAGAGGCTAGCAATGGTGGAAAGGTGAGAGTGCGTATAATCCATGGACTCTAAAGATCTCACATACTTACTGCAAAAGTCTATTAGCCATCAAAACAAACTACTACACGCATGCTCCTAGGGAGATAGATTGGTAGGAAAAGACTATTGCTCATCCTCGAGCGCCACTCAGAAGGAAGACAATAAAAAAATAAAGCATGCTCCGAATTCATCACATAACGGTTCACCATACATGCATGCTACGAGAATCACAAACTTTAACACAAGTATCTCTACCAATCCACAATTACTCACTAGCATGATTCTAATATCACCATCTTTATATCTCAAAACAAATGCAAGGAATCAAACTTCTCATACTATTCAATGCTCTTATATGAAAGTTTTTATTATATCCCTCTTGGATGCCCAACATATTAGGACTAAATTCATACCCTAAGCAAATTACCATGCTGTTTAAAGACTCTCAAAATAATATAAGTGAAGCAAGAGAGTTCAACAATTTCTATAAAATAAAGTCACCACCGTGCTCTAAAAAGATATAAGTGAAGTACTCGAGCAAAACTGCCTAGCTCAAAAGATATAAGTGAAGCACATAGAGTATTCTAATAAATTCATGATTCATGTGTGTCCTTCTCAAACGGTGTATACAACAAGGATGATTGTGGAAAACTAAAAAGCAAAGAATCATATCATACAAGATGCTCCAAGCAAAACACATATCATGTGAAGAATAAAAATATAGCCTCAAGTAAATTTACCGATGGAACAAATATGAAAGTGGGGATGCCATCCGGGGCATCCCCAAGCTTAGATACTTGGTTGTCCTTTAATATTACCTTGGGGTGCCTTGGGCATCCCCAATCTTAGGTTCTTGCCACTCCTTATTCCATAGTCCATCTAATCTTTATCCAAAACTTTAAAACTTCACAACACAAAACTCAAATCAAAACTCATGAGATCCGTTAGCCTAATAAAATAAATCACCACTTTAGGTATTGTTGTTCACTCATTCTATATTTATATTGGTTCTGCATTCACTGTATTCCAACTTCTTTATGGATCATACCTCCCGATACTACCCATAGATTCATCAAAATAAGCAAACAACACATAGAAAACAGAATATGTCAAAAATAGAATAGTCTGTAGTAATCTGTAAACTTTGTATACTTCTGTAACTCCAAATATTCTGAAAACTTAGGAAAATGGAGGCAATTCCTATGTAAATCTTGTGTAAAAAATTCAGGATTTTATCACGCTTCTGTGATTTTATAAAATTCTGGCAATGAGCGCAAAAGTTTCTATTTTTCAGCAAGATCAAATCAACGATATACCAAAGTATCCCAAAGGTCTTACTTCGCTCAAACACTAATTAAAACACCAAAACACAATTACTATAGAAGTAATAATGTTTCTTTATTAAAAAACAGAACCAAAAAAACACAAAAATAAAATTGGGTTGCCTCCCAACAAGAGATATTGTTTTAACGCCCCTAGCTAGGCATAAAACATAGATCTAGGTATTGTCATCTTTGGTATGTAAACCATAAGTAGCCCTCATAATAGATTCACATGGAAACTTAATTTCCTTTCTTGGAAAGTGTTCCATGCCCTTCCTTAACGGATATTCGAATCTAATGTTTCCTTCTTTCATACCAGTAATTGCACCAATCGTTCTAAGGAAATGTCTACCAAGAATAATAGGACATGTAGGATTGCAATCTATATCAAGCACAATAAAATCTACAGGCACATAATTCCTATTTGCAACAATAAGAACATCATTACTGCTTCCCATAGGTTTCTTAATAGTGGAATCCACTAGATGCAAATTCAAAGAATAATCATCAAATTTATGGAAACCTAGCACATCACATAAAGTTTTCAGAACAGTGGAAACACTAGCACCCAAATCACACAAAGCATTGCATTAATATTCTTTAATATTAATCTTAATAGTAGGTTCCCACTCATCATAAAGCTTTCTAGGGATAGAAACTTCCAACTCAAGTTTCTCTTCAAAAGATTTCGTCATAGCATCAATGATATGTTCAGTAAAAGCTTTATTTTGATTATAAGCATGAGGTGAATTCAACATGGATTGCAACAAGGAAATACAGTCTATCAAATAACAATTATCATAAAAATCCTTGAAATCCAAAAGAGTGGGTTCATCGATACTTAAAGTTTTGACCTCTCCAATCCCACTTTTATCAAAAATTTTGTTAAGGTCTTTAAACTCCAAATTATTGGGACGCCTTCTAGCTAAAGTTGACTCATCTCCATTCCCATCTTTATCAAGATTTATATTAGAAAATAAAGACTCAATAGGAGTCACACCAATCACTTTAAGATAGTCATCATTATTTTTGCAAAAACTAGAAGAAGACGCTTTTACAAACCAATCTCTCTTAGCACCCATCCTAGCGGTTATTTATTAAAATTCATCCATATGAATTTCAGTAGATTTTAGAGATTCATTAATATTAATCTTGGGTGGCGTAGATCTAATCTTTAAAGAATCAATCTCAAGAGAAATTCTATCAACGTTCCTAGCCAATTCATCAATCTTAAGCAATTTTTCTTCAACCATAGTATTGAAATTATTTTGAAAACTAATGAAATCTTTAATATTGTTCTCAAGATCACAGGGTATTTTATTATAATTTCCATAAGAATTGTGTAGGAATTACCATAATTATTGGAGGAATTTCTAGGAAACGGCCTAGGGTTGAAATTACCTCTATATGCGTTATTACCAAAATTGTTCCTACCAACAAAACTCACATCCATAGATTAATTATTGTTCTCAATCAAATTAGACAAATTCATATCATTAGGATCAATAGGAGCACTCTTACTAGCAATCAATTTCATAAGTTCATCCATTTTTCCACTTAAAGTATTAGTTTCTTCAATTGCATGCACTTTTTTACTAGTAGAAGATCTTTTGGTATGCCATTGTGAGTAATTACCCCAAATATTATCTAGGAGTTTAGTAGCTGCTCCTAATGTAATTTCCATAAAAGTACCTCTCGTGGTGGAATATAAAAGATTTCTAGATGCAAAATTCAATCCGGCATAAATTTTTTGTATAATCATCCATAAACTTAAACCATCGGTAGGGAAATTTCTTATCATCAATTTCATCCTCTCCCAAGATTGTGCAACATGTTCATGATCAAGTTGCTTAAAATTCATTATATTATTCCTAAGGGAGATCTTAGCGGAAGAAAAATCCTTGGAAATAAAAGAATATTTACACTTATTCCACGAATCTATACTATTTTAGGGCAAAGATGAAAACCAAGTTTTAGCACGATGTCGTCATGAGAACGGAAATAGCTTAAATTTGACAATATCATTATCTACATCTTTTTTCTTTTGTATATCACACAACTCAATGAAAGTATTTAGATGGGATGCGGCATCTTCACTAGAAATACCAGAAAATTGATCTTTCATAACAAGATTCAACAAAGCGGCATTAATTTCATAAGATTCCGCTCTAGTGGCGGGAGCAATCAGAGTACTAATAAAATCACTATTATTAGTGTTGGAAAAGTCACACAACTTGGTATTTTCTTGGGACATCGTGGCAAACCAAACAATCTAGCACACAAACAAATGAAAAGACGAACGAAAGAAGGGCGAATAAAAAGGCAAATATTTTTGTATTTTTCTGAAAACGTTTTTCAAGTGGGGGACAGTAAAATGAGAGGAAAATGGAAAATAATGTAAGTGCAAGAGATGAGATTTTATGATGGGTACATGGTAGGCTTGAGGAAGAACCTCCCCGGCAACGGCACCAGAAATTCTTCCTGCTATTTCTTGAGCTTGCGTTGATTTTTCCATTGAAGAGGAAAGGGTGATGCAGCAAAGTAGAGATAAGTATTTCCCTTAGTTAAGAACCAAGGTATCAATCCAGTAGGAGGCACAAGCAAGTCTCCATTCTATGCACCTTCACAAACAAACAAACACTTGCACACAACACAAAAAAATGGGTTGTCAATCCCTTCACGGTCATGAACAAGAGTGAGATCTGATAGAGATAGGTATAAAAGATAAATAAAAGACCAAACTAAAGTAAATATAAATAAATTGCATCAAGGTATTTTTGGGTTTTTTGTTTTATAGATCTGAAAATATATGATGGAAAATAGACCCAGCGGCCATATGTTTCACTCGAGGCTTCTCTCTTGAAAAAAACATATGGTGGGTGAACAAATTACTGTCGAGCAATTGATGGAAAAGCGCAAAGTTATGACGATAGCGAAGGCAATGATTATGAATATAGGAATCATGTCTGTGTTAAGTAGACTGAAACAATTCTGCATCTACTACTATTAATCCACACATCGACCGCTATCTAGCGTGCATCTAGAGAATTAAGTTCATAAGAAAGGAGTAACACCTTAAGTAAGATGACATGATGTAGAGGGATAAACTCAAGAAATATGATGGAAACCCCATCTTTTTATCCTTGATGACAATAATACAATACATGCCTTGCTAACCACACTATTTCACTGGGTGAGGACACCGTAAGATTGAACCTAAAACTAAGCACCTCTCACATTGCAAGAAAAACCAATCTAGTTGGCAAAACCAAACCGATTTTTCGAAGAGAAATACAAAGATATTTAATCATGCATAAAAGAGTTTAGAGAAGACTCAAATTATATTCATAGATAATCTGATCATAAGTCCACAATTCATCAGATCTTGACAAACACACCGCAAAAGAATATTACATCAGATAGAACTCCAAGAACATCAAGGAGAACATTGTATTGAAGGTCAAAGAGAGAGAAGAAGCCATCTGGCTACTAGCAATGGCCCCGTATATCTGTGGTAAACTACTCACGCTTAATTGGAAGTGCAGCAAGGTTGATGTAGAGGCCCTCTGTGATCGAATCCCCCTCCGGCAGGGTGCCGGAAAAGGCCCCAAGATGGGATCTCACGGGAATAGAGCCTTGCAGTGGCGGAAAAGTATTTTGGTGGATGCTTTTGATGTTGGGGGAGTATTTGGGAATTTATAGTGCAAAGACTAAGGTTGGAGGACTCCTGAGGGGCCCACAAGCCCTCGGAGCGCCCCCTGGGCGTGCCTAGGAGGCTAGTGGCCTCCTCGAGAACCTTCTGGCCCCTTCTCTAAGTCCTCTAGATGTCTTCTGGTCCAAGAAAAACCATCACGAGTGTTTTATTCCATTTGGACTCCGTTTGGTATTTCTTTTATGTAAAACTCAAAAACAAGGAAAAAACAGAAACTGGCACTAGGCTCTAGGTTAATAGGTTAGTCCTAAAATAATATAAAATAGCATATTAATGCATATAAAACATCAAAAATAGATAATATAATAGCATGGAATAATAAAAAAATTATAGATACGTTGGAGACATATCAGGCGTCGCCCTCCTGTGGTGTCAACATGGTCAACAACTGAGAGGAATAAGGAGATGACTGTATGTGGTGAGGATGACAATAGGGACCCACCAGGATCATGGCAGTACGCAAGCAAGTGCCTCCTTTATTACAAGAAAAAAAGAGAAAATTTGTTTTTGCCACTTTAGATTTTGCCAATTTTCCTTATGCCACTCTAGATTTTGACATTTCACTTTTTCCACTCTTAGTTTTTGACAATTATCACAATTGCCATGATCCTGGTGGGTCCCTATTGTCATCCTCACCACATACAGTCATCTCCTTATTCCTCTCAGTTGTTGACCATGTTGACACCACAGGAGGTCGAAAGCACATGGTCATGGAGTCTCCTGAGATCCCCTATTATGGTAGCAAGCTCATTCGCCGACACCATTGGCTTTCCTGCGACATGGATTAATGGAGCATGTTTCATCGCTACACTATCAACCTTGATCAAATGCGGCTGGCTGCTAGAACCAACATTGGCAGCTTTATTGGATTTTCTCGCCGACGGTCTCTTCCTCTGCTTCTTCTTGGTGGGCTCAGGTGCTGGTGGGTTTCTTAGACCCTCCCTGACCACCACCCCTAGTGTTGGCGGGCTCAACATTGGACGAATCTGGCTAATTAGTTGAGCTTGGGTGGAACCGGCATCTAGAGGCGTATCCTGCGAGGATTGCATGAACAAAGACTTCTTGCACTCCCGAGGACGTTCTGGCTCTGGTACATGCATCTCATATTCATATGGTTGACTCATTGTTACTTTGTTGTCAAAGGAGGTATTGAGATACTAGAGAGGGTCATCCTCCTCCATGTCATGATCCATATCCTCTTCCATGGGGTAGATGGCATCATCCGCCAGAATGGTTGGCCCTCCTTCCTCGTGTCTCTCAATCTCAGCAAGCAACAGAGACGATGGTTGTAGTTGTGTAGGTGGGGTTGTGGTCATACCTTCCTGAGGTCCCGTTGGTGTGCTCCCGGCCACCTCAACATGAAGAGGATTTTTCGTCCACAGGATCGGCAAATTTTTGCATTGGCCAAGCTGCATGTGGGTCTCGTCATCCTCTCCATCGGTTTGTATCGGACGAGGGAAACCCTCGTAGCCCGCTTTCACACTCGCCACAGAGACCCTTAAGGCGTTATCAGGCATCTGCCGGCGGTGGAACAATCGATCCTTGGGCTTCACTATAGTACCCTTCCCCACATCCACCAACCCACCCTTCATGTGGTAAAGGAGGGTGCACGGAGTGGAGTCGGCCTACAAAAAAAGACATGTATACGTGCGGGGTCAGAGATCCAAAAAGAACAACAAGTGAAGATTAATTAATTAGTTGTGTTGATGAGGGTGCGACGCGTATTTACCGTGATGGCATCGGCTCAGCCAATGTCGACGGCCCGATATTCAAGCCAGAGACAGAGCTCGGGCTACTGCGAGAGCTGGGTGCAGGAGCAGGTATGGGCGGAGTAGGTGTGGGTGCGGTTGCCATAGTAAGTACGGGTGCGGGTGCGGTGTTCATTGAGTTGCTCCCGGTGAAGCTGGGCATGGAAATAGTCGGTGTCGCGTTTGGATTTTGTTGCATCCAGCTGGCCGTAGTTGGAATCAAGCTTGTAAAGGCAGCTGCCATATCATTTCTATAAGCAGCTACCGCTTCCCGGATTGCATCAACTTTGGTATCAGCTCTTGTTTTCTCGATCACCCGCGCCACCTTCTCGTTGATAGTCACTTGACTGAACTCCTTTCTCTGTCGTTTGGCCTCAGGATCCTCGCTATAATAGTACTTCCACGTGGCACCGTCCCCGGCTCCATGCACACGTCCATATTACGGCTTCTGGCCCGGCGGGTGTCCCATCATTATGTTCATGGCCCTGTAGAAAGGAGTGTCCCACTTGTACTTCACCGACGACTGAGTCGACGAGTCGCTTTCGGCCGCAAGCTTGTGTCGCTCTCTCTGCAAAATGGAGCGTGAATCGTTTACGAATGCGACTAGAATGTAGTAGACTTCCTTGATCAGAAGCTAATATGTAAGGTGGTAAAAGGATAATTACCAGTAATCTCATGAATTACCTAATCGGCCTGTCGGTGAAAAAAAATCTTTTTTTGGGGTCCCACGAGAATCGGGCCCTGATGAAGTCGTGCTCCTGCAGGTCGATGAACTCAGCCAATGGGTCTGGGATCCCTTGACGTTCACATTCTGCGTCCTCCTTAGCCCACACGGGCCTCTTTCCCGTGTAACCACGACTTCCAAGGCAGTGGTTCCCCATGTTCTTTGCCTGCGGCTGTTTGCCTCTCTTCGACTTGGCCTTGGCAGCTTCTTCATTGCAAGTCTCCTTGAACTTTTCAAAGTCCTCTATCATAATTTTGGACTGTCTACAACAATCTTAGCGTAGGTTTCATGGTCTACTTCAATCGCCTTTTTCACCCTAGTTTTCCAAGCACTCAATGCGTTGTTGAACTTCTCTAGGGCTTTGTTGTTGATTTTTTTCATGGCATCATCTTCCCATGGGTCGACAACGTCATTTCGACCAGGGAACAGGAATTTTGCGTGCAACCTAGTTAGGAGAAACTTCTTCAAATGTTCATTCTTCCATATTTTTGTGGTGTTGATGTTAGCGGTATCCCTAGGATGCATGCTAGTTGGTTGCTGAAGCACGCTGCCACTTCCCGCGGCTCTGTTGTCTCGAACTTGCTAGTGTGCACCGCCGTGACCACCGGTCTTCTGGTGCCGAGCTCATTTGGGCATCGTGTCCTCTTTGCCTTCTTCCCTTCACTGGCTTGGGAGGTCCCACCTTTGGTGCTATCGTTAGCAACATCATCATGGCCCGTCTCACTGCCGGTGTTGGTGCATCAGTGTCGGCACCAGCGCCATCACCATCGTCATCCATCATGATAAGGGGGTCTTGACACCCAACCTGTTCTCCTGATCCGCCAGAAAGTCAAGGTAGGCATGTGCTCGACCTTCTTGGTACTGAGAACCTTCTGCCTCATCAGTGTCTGTCATGTTTCCTAGGGTTCAATGTCGTAGTCGTTTAATGATCGAGCTTTATATAAGAAAGTGAATAACAAAAAAGGTGGCCTTTGTTTTGCCTGAATGTCATTTCATTCCTATCGCGACAAATCTCGAGCAATCGATATGTCCAACTTCCTAGCAGAAATCATGCCGAAATTCACGGAAAATTTCGGCATGACCTATGCTAGAAAGTGCACATATAGAGCGACTGGAATTTTCCGGAATGGAAATGAATCAACATTTCCGGCAAAACTTAGGTCACTCGCAATCAGTTTCCCTGCAAAAGACAATAAGCACTATGTGTTGAAGTAGCTGACTTGTGCACTTCTTTAACAGCCAGTATTTCAACACTCTAACAACCATTTTAACAGCCAAATTATGAACACTCTAACAAGAACTCTAACAAGCGTCTCTCCCTACTACGACTCTGAGAACTAATTTTTGAAGAAACTATGCATCACAACATGTCCTTCCATTCTCTGTAAGTATAATTTTCTGCAAGTATTCCATTATCTATAAGTAAGCATGTTCAAGTCTTTAGTAATACTACTAATTAGTTGGCACTTTGTTGTTGGTGAAAAATACACAATCATGAACTTATAAAGGTGTTGTTCTGGAGTTAGATACAAAATACTTGACTTCCGTATATTGATTTAACGCTGAAACAAACATCACATAGAACGTTGCTACCCGACTGATGCAAAAAAGATCAACTACCGCAGCAAAACTACAAGCTCATTAACCAATCTAACAGCTCCATCCACTCCCCCTTGCATCATTATGAACACTCTAACAAGCTGAAACCTGAAGCCCACTACCAACCAACCATTTTAACAACCACATTATGAACACTCCCCCTTGCATCATTATGTGCTGACATATGAAGAGGGAGGGTAGAGGGGGTGGCGCACCTTGGGGTTGGGATCAGGGTCGCCGAGGCAGAGCGGGTTGAGGGCGTCCTTCTCCTCCTCGTCGATCTGCGCCTAGCTTTGATCTGCAGAGAGACCAAATTTGGTCGGAGAGAGAGAGACTGCTCCGGGGAGGGGCACCGACCGATCGAGGGAACTGCTCGTGGGAGGGGCACCGGCCAGTGGAGAGGACTGCTCAAGGGAGGGGCGGCACGGGGGAGGGGCCGAGCCGGGGGTGGACCTAGGGGCGGGAGCAGCACGGGGGAGGGAGTGTCGGGACGGCCAGTGCCGGCGTTGGGACGGGTGCAGCGCACGTCGACGGCGGCGTGAGCGGGTGCTGCGTTGGCGTGGATGTGGGGATTAGAGAAAGGGGATCGACGACAGAGCGAGAGTGAGAGAGAGGAAAGAGATAGAGGTGTGTGGCTCGATTGGTGCTGTGTAGGCAACGTAGCTATACCGCAGCATGGCAAAACATGCTATAGCTAAGTTAGCTATAGCGCTGCCCACATACAAAACGCGCTACTGCTACTGATAATTTTCCTTTTTTTCTTTTTCTTTCATTTGCAATTTTCTTTTTCTTTTTCTTTTTCTTTTTCTTTCATTTGCATTTGTCATTTTCCACAAGTTCCTTTCTTTTTCTTATTCTTTCGTTTGCATTTTTCATTTTCCACAACTTCCTTTCCTTTTATTTTTCTTTTTTTCTTTTTCTTGTTCTTTCATTTGAATTTTTTTTTTCTTATCTTTCATTTGCATTTGTACAATTTTTTTATAGCAGGGGTATATATAGCTCTAGCTAGCAATGGTTAAATTAATTTGGTGTGTTGGAGCAATAACACCATTTACCCTCCATATAATAATTAGTGTATAATATATATGACATCATTTGAACACTAACGGCCATATACAAAATAGATATACACAAATTATGTGGACTTGTTTGTCAGCTTGGCGACGACGACACTTCAGACTAATCTTCTCCGCTATTTTGTTCATTGTCAAATAATTGAGCCCATGGTCATGACTTCTTTCGTAGGTAATGTACTATTCATTCTTCTTTTGACGTATGTTTCATCGTCATCAGCATCATCTTCCCTCATCGGATCACCGTACTGGTCGTAGTCTTCCTTGTTGGTGAATCCATCCATTCTGACGATGCTCCTTTTGCCTCTTCTCACGACAACACGGCTGGGATTTCTCAGGTCAGTTATGAAGAAACATTGTGTCACATGTTTAGCGTGTACCGATGGCTCATTTTTGGTGGTGGCATCGATGATACCGCTCACTGCAAAAAAAAAGACACTTCTATGGCGATAACCCGGTATCATCATAGATGTGGTGGGATCCTACTTCTATGACAAAAAATCATGACAGAAAATGGGCTTTTTCGTCCTGGGCGGGCCGGAGATGCAGCTGCATGACATTCTTTGGGCCGTGCATGACGGGAAAAACCGTGGTAGAAGCGAGGGCAAGGAAAATTTCGGGGAGTTCCCGGTTACGGTGGGTGGTCGGGGGCTGAGCGATGCACGTTTCTCTCATACACATACGCGCGTGGGTGCGAAGTGTTGTGCTCTAACTGAACCCAAGCAATTGCACTTCAGGCTATGCGTTACTGAACCCGAGCGATCGAGCGATTCCTTCGCTGCTGCTGCTAACTGAAGCCGATCGATGCTGCCTCTGGATGAACAGTGAGCGTTGCTGGGGGGGTTTGGATGAACAGTTCCCGGTGGGCGTTGGATGAACAGGACCCCGTGGTGTTGCCGCTGGATGAACAAGACCCCGACCGATCGAGCCGGTTGGGCGTGGATGAGCAGGACCCTGTGGAGGGCTGGATGAACAGGACCCCGTGGAGGGCTGGTTGAACAGTAGCCGGTGGAGGGCTGGATGAACAGTAGCCCATGGAGGGGTGGTTGAATAGGACCTCATGGAGAGGCCTGGTTGAACAGTAGCCGGTGGAGGAGCGCGGTGTGGAGGCTAGATGAACAGGGCCCATGGATGAACAGTCGCAGGTGGAGGCTGGAGGAGGTCGACGATGGATGAATAGTCATAGGTGGTGGCTGGAGGAGGTTGACAGTGGAGATGAACAGTATCCCGTGGAGTCCCGTTTTGCGGTATGCCACACCCCTCCCGATGAACAGGACCTCCGTTTCGACCGTAGCGCTCCAACACAAGTCCGTTTCCTCTGTTTTGCGGTACGCCACACCCCTCCCGATCAACAGGACCCCGTTTCAACCGTAGGAGGTCCAACAGAAGTTCGTTTCCTCTGTTTTGCTTTACGCTAGACCCCTCCCGATGAACAGGATCCCGTTTCGACTGTGGCCGGTCGAACACAAGGCCGTTTCCTCCGTTCTGCGGTACACCAGGCCTCGTTTCCATTGGCTGTTCCATGCAAGCCCTCCTGAACACAACAACGCATTCCGTTCCGGCCCAGCCGGTTGGCTCCCAATGAACACGACGACGATGTAGTTTCTCCGTTTCGACCCAGCCATGTACACGAGCCCTGGCCGTACTAAGAACGAGTAGGCGTTCGAGACCCCGTCCGTATGTACGTACGTGGCTATATTTTCTTTCTTGCACCCTCACTGTTGTACGTACGCGTACATGCTATGTGCGCGCCTCTACTACGACACGTGTGCGCGTCTACATCGACCAGTATGTACGTACACGTTCGCAACCAGAATGACAATGCTACATACGCTTCGACCAGGTGGGTCCCGACTGTCAGGCACTTCCTTGTGTGCGAAGATGTAGCTAGTGGGTCCAAGCAGTCAGGGGGTGCATCATTTTTTTTTTGCCCGTAATATGGACGCACTTCCTTGCGTGCAAAGATGTAGCTGGTAGGTCCCAACAGTCAAGGGGGAACATTTTTTTCATGAAATATGGTGGCCCGTCCGGTGGGTCCCTGCTGTCAGGTGGAGGAATCATTATTTTCCGTGTAATAAGGAGACACTTCCTTGCTACGGCCGTGGACCCAGCTGTCAGCCTCTCCACTTACAGTACTCTTCTGATGGAAGTCGGTCATTAACCACATTGACCACGCCGCACCGAGAGCACCAAGGCGCTGGACAACGGTGAGGCCTAGGAAGGGGACGACACGGAGCCGGGGAAGACACGACAGTGGATGCCCACGCAGAGAGGAGTACGAGGGTTCACTGGTTTGGCTGCAGTGTGAGTCTGCCGTTACCACAGAATAACAGGGGGTGTGGGTGAGTAGAGGGGTGGCCTGGCCAGTGGTGGGAGTAGTAGGGGGCGGTGAGGCCTCCGCGGTCTCACAGCCAGCCACGGGAGGCAGGAGCACGCGGCACGACCGGTGCTGGTTTGGGCGGCTGGAGCAAGAAGACCAGAGGTTGAAGAAGCACTATGGCCATTGGATGAACAGCGTATGTTAACTAGAGCTAGAACCGTTCATATTGACTAAGTTGACAAAGCCCTCCGTCCCCGCCAACTTAGTAGGCCCACAAGTGAGCCCCCCACTATGCTGGGTTCCAGCTAGCAGGTGGGGTATTAATTTTTTTTGTGCGTAATAAGGAGGCACTTACTTGCGTGCGAAGATATAGCTGGTGGGTCCGACCTGTCAGCATGGGGGGGACATTTTTTTCGCGAAATATAGAGGCCCTTCCAGTGGGTCGTAGATGCCAGGTGGAGGAATCATTATTTTGCACGTAATAAGGAGGCATTTCCTTGTGTGGGGTCGTGGACCCAGCTGTCAGCCTCTCCACGTATAGTTCATGTCTGTTGGATGTCATTCGTTGACCAAGTTGACCAGGCCGCGCCGAGAGCACCATGGCGGTGGACAACGGCGGGGCCTAGGAAGGGAACAACACAGAGCCAGGGAAGACTCGTCAGTGGTTTCTCATGCGGTGGGGAGTACGAGGGTTTACCGGTCCGGCTGTCATCGCCGGAAAATAACAGGAGGTGTGGGTGAGTAGAGGAATGGCTTGGCCGGCAATGGAGTAGGGTGGGGCGGTGCGGCCTGTGTGGCAGCACAGCCGGCCACAAGAGGCGGGAGCAAGCAGTCCCACTAGCACTGGTTTGGGCGGCTGGAGCAAGAAGATCAGATATTGAAGAAGCAGCACGGCCGTTGGATTAACATCCAATGGTCACTACTGCTAGAATCGTTTGTGGACTAAGTTGACAAAGCCTTTTGTACACGTCAACCTAGTAGACCCACAAGTCAGCCTCCAAATCTATCCCAACAACATACAGCCCGAAATCTAGCCAGATTCAAATTAATTTTAAATCTAAATATACCTTAATTTAAATTTAATGAAATTTTACCCGCACAAAAACAATGAAATTTAAAATATCAAAATCCGAAAGAAAAAAGTATTTTAGAACTAATTGCCTGTTTGCCGTACTTTTTCATTTTACAGCCCATTTATTATTACTTCTATCTCATTTCTTATTACTTATAGCCCATTTTCTGCGCAAAATGAATCCCTCCTCGTCTTGAAAGATTTACAGCCCAGCGGGGCGTAGAAAAGCAAGTAGGCCTACGTTGGTTATTCTGCAAAAAAAATAGTTGGCTAGCCATTTTCAGAAAGGAAAAAATAAACTGGGCTGGTCATGTGCTAAAGATATGAAATAAAAGCCTGGGCTAGACGGGCCACAGTGCCCGCACAACCATTCTCTTCCCCGTCCCGAAAAAACAAAAATACTATGCGCGCTGTTGGGTCCCTACTATCATCCTCACCATGTACAGTCATCTCCTTGTTCCTCTTGGTTGTTGACCATGTTGACAACGACGGAGGGCGGCGCCGCGGTGAGCGAACCAAGGCAGAGGACGATGGTGAGGCCTCGGACGGGAACGAACATGAGCCGAGGAAGATGCACAGAGTTTTAGGGTGCGATGTGGCCATGATGCGTGCGCGGCAGCACAGCCAGCCATGGGAGGCAGGAGTAGGTGGTCCCGTCAGTGCTGGTTTGGCTTTGGTGGCTGGAGGAAGAAGAGACTGAAGAAACACGACAAACATTGAATGTCAATACAACGGTCAAGGTTGTCACAATCGTTTGTTGACTAAGCTGACTCCAAGTAGCATACTTTTTTATATATAGGAAGAAAAGAAAAACTGGGCTCGTTCTCCTGATAACATTCCCGAAACTGCGACCGTTCGATCTTGTGTCGCAACTAAAACTATGAGGAAAATGCATTCGTCTGTCGTCCTCCTCCCAGGAAATGTTCGCCACATAGATGACTAGCACCCTTGGTTTTCAACCGAGAGGTCTTGGGTTCGAGTCCTAGGAACTCTCAATTTTGTCCTCTTTCTTCCTCGCCAAAAAAGAAAGAAAATCAAAGACTTGAGAAGGTGTACAGAACAAGCTAGTGTACCAGTAAAGAGACATTGCTCAGTTTTAGAAAAAAGAGAGATGTGCTCCTGTAGCTGGTTCAAATCCAAACCTAGACTATGACTATATATGGTGCTATGCTACTCTACAAGTAATGAAACTGACATATCCAATGTTCGCTTCTCCTCTTCTCTACGTACTCTGCCTAGCATAAAAAGCTCTGGCCATAGCAACCATGTCCGCTGGCTGCTCGTGCACCTGCTCTTCAGCAGGCAACAACCAGATATGCGTGAAGTCGCCACCTGTACCATCGCCTGTGGGTCTCATCACACCCCCGCCGGCACACGCACCGCAGCTGGTTGCTCATCGCAACCCGCTGCCGTTGGTGTGGTGCCACTGCTGCAAATCACGCAGAGTCATCCGTCGCGTCTCAACCACAATCCTCAACCCTGGTCGAGTCTTCTACAAATGCCCGAATAATGGGGTAATAATATGTTTAAGTGTTGTTCTGCTGCTTTCAGTTGCTGATTTTTTTAATAGTTTGGTTGATGATCTTCCAATTTGATTCGTGCAGAAAAGGGAAGATTCATGTGATTTGTATTTCTGGGAAGTTGCTAATGTGGGGGAATGCAACTATGTTGATTATTTGGTTAGCCTAGGAATCCCAATACCAGTAGGTTGGGTGTTGGACAAGTAACTGAAGGAACGGCAAAAGAGGAAGATGCAGAGAAGAAGGTTAAAGATGCAGTTCCTGTGACCATGGCCAAGCAACCGCTGCTGAACGGCCTTGACAGCAATGAGGAGACGAAAGAGCTTGTGAAGACAATGGGCAAAATCGATGTGCTTAGTAGGATGATTGTCTCTTTATTTGTAGTGTATGTAGAACTCGTGATGTATTCAGTGGCTATGACATGAGCACTTTGCAAAAACTAGTAATGAATGAAACCTGTGTAGCAGGCTGGGCGTAGTGTTGTGAACATCTAATGATTTCTATTAACGAAAATCAGGGGGTATCCCCTTTTGCTCATAAATAAATAAATAGCAGAGGCCCTTTTTGTAATAAATAAATAAATTAGCAGAGGCCTTGTTGGGTCAGCTTTGTTCCCATTCGAAGACGTCGAGAGAATTGCAGTCCAACAGCAAACTATGTCATCAAATTCAAGTTTCATAGCCAAATACGAGTACAACTAAACAACAATGTCATCATGTTTTAGTCGTCATACAATCACCAAATGCAAATTAGCATACATAACAAGTGATGTTCTCACAGCAAAATACTAAACAACATGCTCATCAGGTTTCAGTTGTCATAGCAAACACAATTTCACATAGTAGACTAAAAACGTCTTCTGACAGGCAAATACGACAAAAGCAATCTAATCATCATCCGCAGTAGCAGCGTCAACATCCTCGCCATGTGTATCAGTCTGAGTTGTAATTCCTCACAGTGTCATCTTCTTCTTCATCCTCAATGTCCTTAAACGTTGGTTGCTTCTTGATCAACTCTTGTATGTCCACAACACGACAGGCAATCTTTTCACCGGCGTCATTGACGTGATGGTTCTCAAAGATATTAGGAACATATGTGTTATCTTGTACATCAGGAGCAGCGTAAGCATCATCATGTTGTGCAACTTCATTAAACGAATTCCTCTGCTCAAACCTTTGCAATACTCTCCAGACATCGCTACGTGCAAATGTGTCTTCCAAGAAAAATAGTTGTGTTGCTTGATTTGCCAAAATAAAAGGCTCGTTGGTCTGGTATGCTGCCTTGACATTGATGGATTTGAAATAATCATCAGCTTTGAGTTTTGCGATCCTGGAAAACATGTTATACCAATGACAGCACAACAGAAACACACACCGATGATCCTCGAAACTGGAGATATACTACAACTGAACAATGTCTGTTATGTTAGCATACATTTCAGTTGTCTCTTTGTCGTATGTATCCGTGCTCATGATGGCACTGTTTTGTGTCTTTCTGCCTTCGCCGCGTGCAAGGGTGTTGTAGCGCACATCTCCAACAACGCAAGATTCATAATGTCTTACCCGAGTATCAGGACCCATTGCTAGTGAGTAAAGGGCATCATCAACTATCTGCCCATCCTCCCGCATCTTCTTAACCTATGGTTAGAAAATAGGCAAGCTGATCATCTTACGTACTCAATATATTAAAAAAACTGATAGTGCAATTCAAAAGCTTACATGTCTCTTGAACCATTTCGCAAATCCTGCCATAACCAGTTTGTCAATGTTTCTTGGATTTTGCGGCAGTAACTCCTTTTTGTAGATGTTGCACAACATAGTGATCGTGTCAAACATCTAAATATATAAGAATGTACTACAAGTTTAGTATATTACGATGTACAAGATGCAGTACTTAGCACTTACTTGATATAAGGTACTATCTCAGGATAGTTATTCAACACATACCAAACCATTTTGTCGAAATCTTTAGGTTTGCCCTCTTGTCGGCTCTTCCCTGTAACTCAAACAGAATACTCGAAAACATTGAGCCCGGGATTGGCTTCGCCCACCTCTTTGCTAAGCTGATCAGCTGTTTCAATGTACTTTGAGAAGAATGTCAACGCTTTTGTAGCAATGTAGGCCTCTGCAATGGAACCCTCGGGTCTAGCTCTGTTCCTAACATAGCCCTTGAAAGTGCCTAGCCGCCTTTCAATAGGGTACATCCAGCCATACTGTAATGGACCTCTAAGTAGTGCCTCATCAGGTAGATGAACAGCCAAATGCACCATCACATCAAAGAAGGTTGGAGGATATATCTTCTCAAGGTCGCATAGGATAGTTGGTATCTTGTCTCTAAGACGCTCCAAAGCATCTATCCTGATATTTCTACTACAGAGTTCCCTGAAGAATTGTCCCGACTCTGCAACTGCTCTATATAAGTCAGGGCGGCCCAATCCTCTAAGGATAACAGGTAAAACCCTTTGAGGTAGGACGTGGAAGTCATGAGTTTTCAACCCTTGTACCTTGTTTCCATCTGCACTGACTCTCCTTTCAGGGTTTGAAGCAAATCCATGTGGGAATCTCACACGTGACAGGACCTCGCAGAATTCTTTTCTTTTTAATTTGTCCAAGACGTACACAGCTGGTGCCATATCCTGTGGTTTACCTTCATCTTGCACCTGCCAGTCATGTCTGGTACCCAGGTGTGTCAAACCAATCCTAGATTTTAAGTTATCTTTCATCTTGCCTTCAATATTAAGAAGTGTGACGATAATGTTGTCACATATACTTTTCTTGATGTGCATCACATGAACATTATGCCGTAGATCCAAACCTTTCCGATACTCCATGTCCCACAAAGTGGATGTGCAGGTAAACAATAATCTCTCTTCTGCCCTGCCATGCTTCCTTTTCCCGCTACCATTACCAGGATGGTTTCCTCGTGTAATATGCCTGACCATCTCTAATCCCACTTGCAACTCATTGGCGGTGAGCCTCTTTGGCACATCAGGGTTTTCATGCATTGCATTGAACACATGTCTTTGGTATTTTCTTGGATGCGGCTTGTCCTTGGCAAGGAAACGGCAGTGTCTAATGTAACAGATCTTGCTAAGTATTGCGTATGACAGTGGATTCCTATCACAGCGAACACATGCATTGTAACCATGTGTCATTAGCCCTGACATAGTGCCCAAAGCCGGATAATCATGGATGCACCAAATTATAACAGCACGCAGAAAGAAATCAGCTGGTGGGCTGCTATATAGGTCTCGAGTGAGAACACCCGTCCATAGCTATTGAAGTTCCTCCATAAGAGGCTCCATGAATAAATCAAAATCCTTTCCAGGACTTTTTGGACGTGGGATGAGCAAGGCCATCATGTAGTTTTATTGTTTGGTGCAGACATTTGGAGGCATGTTGTAAGGGATAACAAGCATTGGCCACATGCTATATGTGGCGCTCTGGTGGCCAAATGGGTTAAATCCATCTGAAGCTAAGTCAAGTCTAATGTTTCTCGGGTCAGCAGCAAACTTTTTGTGTTTATGATTGAAGCTTTTCCACTCACTACCATGAGATGGATGGCTCATTACATTCTGATCTCTGTACTCCTGGTTCCTAGCATGCCATAGTACATCCTCTCTTGTTTCAGCATCATGAAACAACCTCTGCAAATATGGTATAATTGGAAAATGTCTCAGAACATTATGAGGAATCCTCTTCACAGCATCGCCATCTTTCCATCTTGACGATTTGCATTTCGGGCATTCACTTAAGTTGGCATAATCCTTCTGGAACAGAACAGAAGTGTTCTTACAAGCATGGATCATATCATATCCAATTCCAACTGCACGAAGGAAATTCTTCATTTTACTGTAGGTGTGTGGCAGCTCAGGCGCATCTGCGAAAGATTTGCGGAAAGCAGCCAACATAGCATCGAATGATTTGTTGGTCATCCGCTTAGATGTCTTCACCTGAAGAAAGGTGACCATAATTGAGAATACTGAAAGCTTATTTCCTGGGGTGACAGCCACGTTGCATTGTTCCAACATGAAGGCCCACCATTTTTCTTCTGCAGGTGAAAGTTCACGAAATGCACGAGCATTTCGTAACATTGTTTCAATGTTGGTCAAACTCACTGGCTTCGCCACCACCACCTCCTCCTCCTCTTCCACCTGAGCATCAGGCAGATCAAGATGGTGATATGCTGCTTCCACGTAGTCAATAACATTGACGTTCACAGCTTCACCATGATGAACCCACCTAGTATATGTGACCGGCATCCCATATAAGTGTTGATGATTTTGCACGGTTGACTAGGGTCTTGTAACTGAATTCATACAACTGCTACATGGGCAGAGCACATGTGATTTTGGACCACCGTACTCAGCTCTGATAAAGTTCATGAAGTTTTCAACCCCGTTGACATATGCACCAGAGAATCTTCGAGCAGAAGTTATCCAAGTCATGTCCATCTGTTAGACATACAAATTAGTTCTTCTACTAGATATTACAGGAAAAACGTATATGCTTTTTTATGAAGTCCAGAAAAAAAATACCTAGGTCGATGTCTAAAGCTATGGCAAGATATTTGGATGAGCAGATCTAAGCAACGAAATATATGTAAAGCTAATTCAGCAAAAAGATTTGAGTGCTAAATTATGGCAGGCTGTTTCAGCAGTCAATGAGGCCGAGCACACAGCCATCAAACTATCGAAGGCCATCGCAGCAACAAAGATTGAGTATAAAACGGTGTAGAGCTATTTCACCTAACAGATTGGCTACTAGACCATGGCAATCTATGTCACAATAAATATATGGCAGGATATTTTAGCAACTAATCGGCCTTGGCATGCCATCTCAGCTAAGCAGATTGAGAGCAGAACTGGGCAAGGAAGATTCTTACGCAGAGCATATTGATTGTAAACTACTTTGGCAAACAGTGATATTAACAGCGTCTATCAGCTAACATTCAGCGCTACACCGACATGCACGGGGCCTCAGTCTAGAATGCGCGTACCATGGGAGAAGGTGACCATCGTGCATCTGCACATGAACGTCGCCAGTGGTAGCGGCGCTGACCGCCGTGCGCCTCACCAAGAACATCACCAGTGGTGGCGGCGTGGCTAGAGGACGGCAGACTAGGAGAGCGTACTGTGGGAGTGAGAGGATCGCCTTGCGTCCCCTCGACAAACTGCGGCGCCGACGTATCAGCACGGCGGGGAGGGCGGCTTTGGCAGAGCGAATGGAGTGGAGGGGAATGGGAGGAGGGGGGTTTGCAGAATATTATTGGCTAGTTGGCCGAAGGGCGGTTGAATTTGGGATTTGGGGGCAATTTTGGGGGGAGGGAGGATTTTAGCGCGGTGGATGGGGGAGTTTGGCGAATGGTCGGTTTCTCCAAGTGCAGTCCCACGTGTCAGTGAAGAGGCAAGCCGAAGTGCGTTCCGTTTGCGTGAGCCGTGTGTAGGACCGAACGTATGTGGGGTGCAATGCGACTGCGACAAGGGTGCTGTGAGTGTACCACCTTTTTTCCTTTTAAACTAGGAGCTTCGCCCCCTCAAAAAAAATACTTGGTGCTTCGCGCGATACATCGGCACTACTACTAGTAATCCAGTAATCCCGACTAAAACGGCACGGCCCGGTCTTTCCCACGCGATATGCTGGGAGGTTGGCTTAGTTGGGGATTTTAGGACGAGTAATGCTCCACCTACGTAATCCCAGTTACGTAATTAACGTAATGTGAAACATGTGAGCTATTGATTGTAGATTGGGGGAGGGAGGGGCCCACCACCATGAAAATCAGGGATGAGAGAGAGAGAGAGGCAATTTATGTTAACCCTTTCGTAGGTTCCCGTAGATGTAGAAAGATGTGAAATGCGTGAGTGTGTCGTGGACGTACTATTGGAGTGCCTAAGATAAATTATGTATGTAGACCCTATGTGTTTATTTAATTCGCATGTTAGCTTTGTCTCGGTTCAATAAAAAGCAGAGTTGGTGATGATGGTGTGCCTGTCATCCTGCAATATAGTCCATCCGATCTATATCTAAAGGATAGGGAGGAAACTATGACAATTTACCCGCACTCTTCTCCACATTTGCCGATAAGGCCTTCCCTCCTTCATCCTTTTCTCCCATAAGATCTTGATGTTCCATGCAACGCACGGGCATCTTGCTAGTACTCCTACAATATAATATATTATTGTGAAAGTTCATATACACCGGCCGAGATTAATGCAAACACGACAGATTTTCATCACATTTCGAGCTTTTATAGGACAGAAAAATAAAAGAAACCCAACCCTAAACCTATTATACGGCAGAGACCGACGTCCTCCATCTGCGATCTCTATGTACGGGGGCGGGGGTTCAAGACCCGTGAAGTGAAGGTGCGGTCTCCAGCGAGGAACAATAGAACACGGGATATAGACCGACCAGTTGGCACACCATGCCCTTCCGCATCCCATACCCTACTCATCCTCGGAGGAGTCCCCGACCTTTGCGATGTCGGACGTTGGATGGCGGCAAGTAGGGCGCGTGGCTGACGGTGCTCCCATCATCGGCCGCCAGCGTGGCCACCGCTTGTGCGGTCGCGTCCGCGTTCGGCTATGCCGCCATTGTGTCGCGAGAGGCGACTTGAGCGCAGGCGGCGACCTCGAGCTTCATCCCCGAAGACAAGCTCTCGCAGAGTGTTCGCGCTCGCGGTCATGGCGGATGTGGTGCCAGGTAGGAGGACGATGCGCTATGTTGTGGAGGTTAGCCGGGCGTTGCCGCTTTAAGTAGCACATTCCGGTGAGGCCAAGCGTCCGGGTGCGTCATTAAGTCGCAGGAGTTGGTTCATCGGGCACCGAGCCTCTTAACGAGGGCATACGGACGGACGGCATGAATGCGGGCAGCTGGCGCTGGCTGGGAATGCACCATGCGACAGTGTGACGGCCGAGGGTTTTTGGTGTGCCAGGGTAGTCAGTTGCGGTCATGGCAACGCTGGAGATGCCCTTTTCTCACATGCGATCCCCAAATGTCATTGAAAAAGCAAGACGACCCGGCATGGTCTCAGTTCCTGGGGATGCAGTTGGCCGCGCTACACCACTCTGCGGACGCGTCGCGGCACGCGCGCACTTCTGCGCCTCATGCATCTTCGACGAGCCGGGTGTTGATCTGTTAGTCGTGCCACGGCACTAACGCCACCCTCGGCACACTGAAACCGACCGTGTCCAGCGACGATGGCGGTGCTAGAGCTACACCACGTTGCTGGCCCCCACGACCCACACGAACGGTTGCCGGTGGCGAGGAGGTCGTGGGCCAGCTCCTCCATTGGACTAGTCTGCGCTATGTCACCCCGACAGGTGTGCCCACATGTCGGTTTCCCTGTTTTCCCGGCCATATTCGAGCATCAGTGCTCCATGTTTCTCATTAGGCCTTTCACTATGTAGGCCAAGCGAGACAACTTATTGTTTATTTGAGCCATTCAAGTATAATCATGTGGTGTTTGCTTATTTCTCATTCCTCTCTAACCCTCTTCTCCATCGATCATGCCGCCCTCCGGTTTATTCCATCCTCCCGCATGCCTCATTTGAACATTCCCTCGATTATCATTCGCATGTGGGCCTAGACCATGCTTGTATTTCCAATGTTGTAATTTGTTCGACATGCATACAAACAAATGGTTCATTTAAAGTTTCACTTTGCCTCCACTATGTGTCGCTTCGCATCTTAGTTTTGATATCCCATTAGGTTCATGCCCCGACACATGTTGACGAGATCAATTGATGTTGAGAGATCAATTTCGTGTCGTGCAAGGAGATAAAAGTTTGGTCTGTTTCTATGATAGAAATGACCCGGGGGTCTGTGGGGATCAAAGGGAGTATATTGTACGTTCATAAGCGTAACGAACATATTGTACCCACCCTAGTCCTCTTTCAATCGATCTGCGGACCCCGAGATGAAATCGAGAGAGAACGAGTGGGAGCATGTGTGATACCTAAGGCGGATTCAAAATTTTGAACCGGTGATCATAGCATCCACAAATCATATATAAAGGGTATTCAATGTTCATTTCGCCTTTGAACGTACAATATACTCTCTTCGATCCTTTCTAGTTTACATATAAGTTTTATGTGTAGGCAAAGAATCTCTACTTTGATCAAACTTACAGAAAAAAGTATCAACATTCAACAACGCCCAATCAATATTGTTAGATTCATACGCACTCCTAGATTTGTATTCATGCAAGATGGTTTCCAATTTGTTTTCAACAACGTGAATGTGCTTGTTCTCCACATGCTCTTCCTACTAGGATTTCGCCACGTATAGCCAGTCCAATAGTAACTTTTTTAAGCTCCCTGTCCAATAGTACTAGTGGAGTACTGACAACATCTGTACTAGAGTATGTAGTGCTCATAGTACTCCCTCCTTCCATTTATATAGGGCCTATGTGGAGGAGAGAGGTGTGAAAAAGTAAGGGGAGTGAGCTCTCATGCAAGAGCATAGCTATATACGTATTCCTAGTTAAATACAATAAATATGAAGAAAGAGATATAGAGGAGATGGAAAAAAGTACTAATACAATAGCCAACCTTATATTTTTTTGCGGGAAATAGCCAACCTTATAGCCGACACTACTGTATGAGTGCATATAGATGATGGCTATAGATGACATGGCAGTTCCTTATAGCCATCGGCTAGCTATATTATTAACCATGCTCTAATGCGTTTTTCAAAACCGCCTTTGACTATTGACAAGATTAATAGTACATGAGATCTATAATGTGAAAATTATATCATTGGAAGCTCCTTTCACATACAAACTTGACCATATGCTTTGTGTAAGTTGCATGTCATATATTATTACTCTAACATTTGGTCAAAGTCAGCCTCGAAAAACGCATTAGGCCCTTTATAGTAAATGGAAGGAGGGAGTAGTAGTGGAAGTCGATCCTCTAACGTAGGTATCCCTGCCTTACCCTCCCTTTCGGTCACTTACTGGCGGACCCCATGCTTGCTAGGCCCCGCATGTCAGTTACTCAATGGGTTCGGCCACGTCAGGGGATCCTCATCCGTAGTATACTCCCTCTGTTTTTATTTACTCCGCATAAAATGGAGGGAGTGGTAGTATAAATGACGCGGGCGGGGGAGGGGGAGGGACGTCGGTTTGCTCTCAACTACGGTCCCACAAGCGAGCGAAAATGCAAGACGAAGTGTGTTCCATTCGGTGAGCAACGTGAAGGGTCCAGCATGCCGCGGTACAACCCAAACACGACAAGAGTGATGTACAGTCAAAACCGATTGACCGGTCGTCACTGGAACCACTATTCACACAAGAACCTTCGCTGCTCGGCCTACGCCAGCCACTGCCCCAAAACCACACTCCCTCTCCAGCCCATTCCCCCACCTTTCGATCCCCTAGCCCACATCAAGCGTCCCCTAGTTCGCCGGAAAGCCATGGTGCGCCGCAAGATCACGTACTACAAGATGCTGACGTCGGAGCACCGCACAGAAATCGTGGCGGCGGTCGGCGCCACAGACCTCCGTTCCCAAGCTCGCTTTGTAGAGGGACAATCCCCGAGTTATTTGGAGCCAAGCTACGAGGAGGAGGAAGCCCATCCAATGTTCATGGAGGAGGTCGCGGTGTAGAAGGCCCCCGAATGGTATGAGACGATGGACGTAGACTTTGTGCCGGTGTCCGGGTCCCCCATGGTGCAGGCGGACCAGCGATTCAACTTGGCGATACTAAAGGATGACCGGACGGCAGAGGCTCCACTTGACGCGGAGCGCGCGCATGCCGCTGCCATCGAGGCTCTCCTGCAGGCGGAACCAGATGCCGTGGATGTGAACCGGGCGGCGGAGGCTCAACTTGAGGAGGAGCACGCGGATGTCGCTGCCATCAAGGCCCTCCTGCAGGCGGAACCGGACGTCCTGGACTTGAAACGGGCGATAGAGGCTCAACTCGACACGGAGCGCGCGGATGCCGCTGCCATTGAGACCCTCCTGCGGGCGGAACCGAACATCCTCGACTTGAACCGGGCGATGCTCTCATCCATGCAGAGCGCCCACACGCTCCGCATGAACAAGTAGCTGGAGGATGAGGACAACCACAGTGCGGAGACACACGTCGGCAGCTACGGCTGGTTCGCACCGGCAGCCAAAGACGACGAGGTTGTCTCGTTCCACGAGCAGTGATAGTTTTTCTTTATGTTATTGTTTTTAGCGATCTTTTTCTGTGTAAAAACATATATTGTTATGCAAGTCGCCCGACTTTCATCATTTGGGTCAGTCTACCATTTCAGGTAGTTGGATGAATATCCTACGTCTCCTAACCCTTCTTCCTCACCTCTTCTTCTTCCCCGACAGACCACCGCACGGGACGTACGGATCCTCCCCAACATGCGGTTGGATAAACATACTGTATGAATGAAAATTATGTGTCAGCAGTAGGATGGATGAGTTTGGTTTGTTCACATGCAGTATCATGTGTCAGTGAGGGTGCATTCCCTTGGTTGGGTTTGCGGCATGCAAGAGCGACTGTGTGAGGGTGCGGTGCGACCACAGCGTGTAGGAGCGGCCGTGTGAGGGTGTGGTGCGACCGCGACAGTCATGCACAAGTGTACCTCCTTTTAATTTTGAAAACTTTAGGCAAGCTTGGCAAAAATGTGTGGCGAAATATGGCAATGCAAGGCCTAGACCCAAACAGGATAAGTACGTACGTACTAGGAGTACTAGTTAAAAAAGAAAGGTGGGGCTTTCCTTCGCGGGATTAATCGATACAAATCCTCATTTGACGTGTCAATTAATGCGTATTTTTTCTCCAAAGCCCAAAGAGCTAACCATCTCACTCCTCATTGCTTGATTAATGCAGCGCCATGCAAACCAACCTTCTCAGTTCTGCATGCATGCAATGGTATATTAATGTCCTTGGTTGTTAGTATGAGGCAAACCCCATCAATTTTGCTTCGATTAGTGTTAGTGGCCTTTTGCAAATTGTAATTTTGATATACTGGCCTTGTATACAAATAAAATGGAGGTAGTAACTATATTTGACTTCCTTCCCCGTTGCGGTAACGTCGACGATATCTCGAACGTTGTGATTTGGCGAAGTGCATTCGACGGAGAACACCATTGAGGGAGACCACGGTAAGTCGTTCGCAAGTGCCGCCTGCAAGCCGAGACAACCGCCTTATTTCCATCCAGGAAGTCCGTTGAACCAAAGGACGCGTAAATGTACTAGTACTACTAGTACACAATAGTGTCGTCCGTCTAGCTTAGTGCGGTGAGGTGGTTTCTCGAAGAAGACGATGGAGAAGCGGAGTCAGCGAAGAGTGAAATGATGGTTGCTTCATCTGTGCTTTGTGATTTGATGCCTCACTGCTTTGTGATTTGTGGTAGAAGGGACAGGGGAGTAGACTCTATGATCTATATTGTACATGCGTCCAAGCACGGGATAAAGAGGACTGGCGTTGCATTTTTCTATTCCTTCGATCAATCAATCAGGGACCTTTGGTTCCATCTTTTTGGCTTTGGCAGCACCGTCTACAATGGTTCCCATCGATGCCCAAAGCTATTTTCACATTTGGCTACACATTGTGGATGCCCTTAACCGTACCACTTGGTTTTGCTCCTGTGTGCTATCTATACAAATCTCAATTATATTGATCTAAAAAATTATAGAATCAAGATTAGTAAAAAGGACATGATTTTGCCGCACGGATGGCGGGGGTGGTTTCTTATTTTTAGAGGATGTTGTCCTGGCGGTTTCCTAACATGCGGTCCCACATGTCAGTGCTTTACCAAGTCGATCCGCGTCCCACATGAGGCAGAACAACGGCAGAAGCAACATGTGGTTAACTTGAAGAAGATGAGGGAGAAGCGGATTCAGGAATGAGTGAAATGATGGTTGCTTCGTCCCTCCAAATTCTTTTTTAGCATTATTACTTCGTCCCTCCAACTTAACTGCGGGAAAGGTGCAACTTTGTGATTTGACGCCTCATTGCTCATTACTACGCCGGCGCCATGACTGGGGTGCTTCACCCCGGCTGCTCTGCACTGTAATACGGCATGATACGTGGACCTGGTAGCTTGATGTCCCACATGTCGGAGAAAGGGACTAGAAGATTTATGAAAGCGAGCGCTCCACACGACGAAGGAGTACACGACACGACGGCCCAGTGAACTGACACTTGTACTATATAGTACTACAGTTTTGTTGTTTCGCACGATCCATCGATACAAACCCGATTAAATAGGAAAGGGCGGGATTTTTCGCGCTCGCTAGGTGATACTAGCCATACATTTCAAAGGCAATTTTAATGTATGCAAACTGAATAATTAAGTAACAATATGATATCTAGTAAAACTAAAAACACATATGATTTATTGTGTTAGAGTGTAGTAGTAGTGCTCTATTGCATAGTTGTTAGATGTAACATGCGAGAACGTGTAGAGATGTAGTTTTGGATGGCCTACAAAGAGAAAAGCGTAATACGGTCAACGAACTTCAGAATGCGCTGATTATGGTCACTATATATGTTTTGCGGTGATTATACTGTCACTTGCTCATGGTTCAGCATCGGATTGCACTCTGTTGACCGGCCAAATAGTCTGCGTGGCACCATGTTGACTAGTTAAATTGACCACGTTCCTTGTGGGTCCCACCTGTCAGTTCGCATAGGAAAAAGGTTAGATAAATACAAATTTACGCAAGCGCGAGAAGACTCCAACCCATGTGCGGGAATCACCTGGTTGTGTATGTATCTGTCAGGGCCTGATGTGTGCACATGCACGTGTAGGTTGAGCACTTGAGCGTGAGAGTGTGTGTTGGTCGTGTGGTGTGTGCATGCATGCATGCGTGTGCGCGTGTGAGTGTTGCGTGCGTGCGTGGCTGCGTGTGTACGTGTGAGTGTTGCGTGCGTGCGTGGCTGCATGTGTGAGTGTGAGTGTTGTGTGCATGCAGTTCGTGTGCATGCGTGCATGTGTGTATAATCACCACACCAGCTCATGTGTGTTAAAACAGATGGCTCAGCATACCAATACAAGGCCACCTTGTCCGCTGTGCCCATGGTCATGACTTCGAACCACCGTCCAATATTTTTTTATCGTTTGTTTTCATTCTTACTAGCAAAATGCCCGTGCGTTGCACGTAACATCAAGATGCATTCGTATGACTAGTTTATCATGTGAGAGAAGAGGATGAACGAGGGAAGGCCTTATTTGCAAATGTGGAGAGGTGTGTGGGTACATTTTTGCAAAATTTCCATAGTTTCCTTCCTATCCGTCAGATATAAATCAGACGGCCTATATTGTAGGATGGCAGGCACACCATCATCACCAACTCTATTTTCTATAAGAGTGTAGAGTAATACAAGCCGACAGGTGGGCCCAATGGTAGAGAGATAATGTGATGCAACACTAGAGGTGCCATGTGGAGCGTTTAACTGGTCAACTAGTCGTGTCTTGAGCAAATACAGAGCTTTACGGTGACCCGTGATTGTATAATAACCACAAAACGTAAATGCTGACCGTAATGAGTGGATTCTAAAGTCCAATGTATATATCGTGCTTTCGCTTCAAATACAATGATCGTCACTGTATATATCGTGAGAGAAAGATGAAACATGTGTGAATGTGTTGGGGGCTTACTTTTAGAGGACCTGGAGATAGCTTGTGTGCGTACGTGAAAGGGGCGTAGAGGGGGGTATGCGATGGAGAGAGAGATGCTCTTTGTTTCTCTTTATTATGACTAACTTTATACATTATATAAAAATATAAAAATTCACAGTGCAGAATAAATATCATTGTGGGCGCCATGCGATGCAAATTAACGTTCATACTCCTCCATATAACTTTGTAATGTTGTATATATGTAGAAATTCTAAAAAAAATTGGCCACACTTTATTCAAAAGGAATGTTGTATGTGAAATAAACGTGAAGAGAGGGCTTTTTAGATCAATGGGGTACATGATGTAACATGTGTGAATGTGTAGTTGATGTATTTGGCAGGGCCTAGAGAGGTATGTGTGTGTATTACGTATTCGAGAGAGGCATGGATAGAGGGGCCGGCGGGGGGTGTGGGAGAGATAGCACGAGAAATGAGAGTGGTCTAGAGAGAGAGAGACGAATATGATGTCACGGCGAGAGATTCCCTTGAGTGTGTATATGCAAGGGGGGAGGGGATAGAGGCACCAGGAGAATTTTTTTATGTGGTGCCTGTTTTGGTATGTGTGGGTGTGAGAACATAACGAGACCTAGGGGCAGAGGGTGTGTCACCGCGTGAGGTCCGATGGGTCGAGGTGAGGCCCTTCGTTCGGTTCCGTCCCGCGCCACATTGGTCGACCCGTGACGCATTTAGGGAGACCCATGGATGACTAGTCGTACAAGACAAAGATAGAAGAATTGTGAAGGACTCTGTGTCCACTGACAAAGCCGGCTAGGATTTGTAACCCTAGGTTCTTGGACTAAGGTAACCTCTTATCTCTGATTTTACTATTCATCCAACCTAACTTTAAGGGGCATCCTACAGAATGCTCTGCTAGAATCATACTCGTCGATTAGGAAGAGGTGTGAGACAATGCATGAGAGACAAGCCTAAAGATAATGTGCGTATAGGAGACACGTAGGTAGGTATATGTATATAGAAAGGGTCGATGGGGATTGTGCATGTGTATGCTTGTGAGAGGAAGAGTGCTTGTGATAAAGGTTGGTGAAAACAGTCGTAAATGGTTACGAGAGGGAGGGAGGGTTATATTGAGAGCATGTCTGCGAGATAGACACCTACGGAGAGAGTGTGTGAGCATGTGTGAGAGACCACCGATGGAGAGTGAAACTACACATAAAAGACTGATGAACACATTGATTAAAGATATAAATTGTATCCAAATATTAGGATGGGATCATGATATTTGCAATTCGCGTCAGGAACGGTCATTGATCCATCAGACATCTAGATTCTATCGAATTTGAGCATGTCTATGTTATTATGCGACATAATTGATCCACATAGTAAGTATTTTGAACTCCAGACAATGCATCGCTTTAGCAATCGAATATAAACGTGAGTATAGTTCATGTTGTGTGTGTAAAGCACATTATACATACGAAATTTACATAATGAACATTATAAATAGCTACCTATGAACTAGCATACATTTGAATTCAACTTAAGATGGTTTTAAAAAATTGAATTCAACATGAAGTCCATTCAATTATTTAAATTCGATATCATGGCATTTGCAAATCATACCTAAATTATGGGGGCCCCAATCTTTGCTCTGATTTTGTACATAATAGCATATGTAGTCGTGTACAAAATAGATTCAAATTTAGCTCCTCCATTCCAAAATAATCGTAGTTATAGGATTTTCAAGTGTCAAAAGTTCAAAAAGAAGCGGATAATTTAATGTGGTTTTCAAACAACAAGGTCAAATTTAACGTTATCTATCTAGGTCAATCCTCAAAGTTCAAGAGTACTCTAAACGTGAATGCTTCTGTTTCAAAATTTCGTACGAAGCGCCAAAAGAGCCTCTACTCTCCCAAAGCCGCGTGAGACCAATGTTTGGTAGTACAAGGAAATTACTATTCTAATAACTCTGACCCGTGAAACCTACCAGCCCGACGTCCAAAGGTCTAAACCGGTGTAGGTTTGTAGCTTCATCTAGACGCCATGCAACCGCCTCCGAAAAACATTCATACACAATGGCCGCCTAAGCACACACATGCGCGCGGCCAAAATCGCTCCGGCCCACTATTTGGGTCACCTGGGATTACCATCCTACCCCCGACCCGCGGTAGGTCTGAAAGTTAAGAGGGGGGCAAAGTTTGTACATTCCCCAAATTTCAAACAAGCGTGTCCCATCTGTTCAAAAAAGCCAAAAACAAGCGCGTCCCAGACCGAAACATGGTTCTCCCTTAGCCCCCCCCCCCACCCACCCGTCCGATTCCCCATTCATACTCTATGGGTGCAAAAACTACCTCTCCACCAGCCGCGAAACCCCGGCGTCCTCCATCCGCCACCCCATCCCACCCATCAACCGCCGCCCTCCTCCATCACGCCGGAGCCGATACCCCGACGTTGTCGTCCACCGCAACCTGAACCGCAACGCCCTCCATGGCTAGTAGTTGAAACCGAGGCCGAGCCGTCCCTACCCGAGCTAGTTCAACCACGCCGTCCCGCGCCTCGCTGCTGCCGCTCCAACTTCGCCACCGTCCACCGCACCGGAGATGTTTCTACTACACCGTACTTCGCCGCCTCGGATCTGCTTCCCCTTCTCCAACATACGGCCATGGCAACACAGTCAACAATTTGGCCATGGGTTCGTCCAAGGCTCCACGGTCCTCCAAAACATTAGTTCCCCCAGAAAAAAAGTGGATCGCCACGACATATGGAGGAGACCACACTGGCAATTGGAAATGGTACTCCTCTTCCCTTATTCATGCAAATATTACGTGTCTGCTTGCACGGTATTCATCCCATAGAAGACACTAGTTGACCGCTTCTTCTTGATACTAGATATTCCTAGTAACTCGCAATGCACAAGGTTTCTCCTCATATACTATTTCACCTTAGCGAGAGGTCCGTCGCCCCCCTAGATTTCAATTCATGGTCAGTTGATTCCCAATTAATGGAAGCATTCCCCGGCGTAACAGGCGCTAGTCCACCTATTACGCCGGGGAAGCAGCGTCTCGGTGTTTATCTTAGCGGTGTGTGGGGCCTAAAGCTGCTGGCGCCTGATCTGGTGGTCGGCCAGGATTAAAGGGATGGCCTTGGGGTGCTGCCAAGCACGACGTTGGTGTGAGGTCGAGGGGATGGCGGGGCGGCGGAGGCAGGGGTCTGGGCCGGTGGTCGCTGGCGGTTCAAGAAAGATCGTCAACAGTGACTGGCGGGAGGTAGACGAAGGCCATCTGCCCGTTCCTTATAGATCGGACGGTTCATAAAAAAATCGACTGACCTATTTATTTTCAGTCGACTGTTATCTTGATATGACCACATGTGGTGGTGTGCTAGAGGAGTACCTGCATTTCTTGTGCTCATATATTACAAAATCATACAGAGTAGAATCTAATTTTGTTTGCCATGCAATGTTGTAGAGCTATCATATGTCTCCTGTCATTTATTTTTCAGCCACCTGCTATCTGCTACTTTTACAGTGCACTAGTTCTGCACACACTTCACCCTTACTCTCACTGTTGTGTTTTTATGCAAGGGTATTTCAGGCTCTGCTGCCATGAGAGAAGCAAAAAATAAAAGAGAGAAGTCGCTCCAGCATGGTACGCGGATAGGCCAGACACGTTTCACCGTTACATAGGGTTTAGTGTCAGAAGATGGAGACGGTAAACGTAGCTCTGGAGTTGATGACGTCGCTCGCAATGAACCACCATCCCAGTTGCTTGCTTTAACTTTGAGGTGTCATATGTGTTTGCATATTCCATATGGTGTCTAGCTTGTATTCGAAAGGCCGAAGTCGGTCTTTATTAAGATAAGGAAAGATATTTTTTACATGAGCCACCATCCCGTGAGCATGGGAAGACAAATAGCTAGTCAAGGCACTAGCCGAGCCAGTGACAAGCCCATCACAGACAGGCATCACATGGAAGCCAACTAAAAAGCCACGATGGTGTAGCGACCCGACCTCACACGGTCAAGCCTCGGTGTATCTGTGCCATCCCTGGATCATTATGCTGGCACACACAGTACATCAATGTATATATCAAAGTGCAACACATGTATGAATAACGTAAAATGGATATATACCTCATAAATCTCAGCAGAAACAATCAATCGGGTGTGGAGTCTCGTCAACGCCATCACCAAGTTGAGTGTAGACCATAACCCTGTATCGTAACTCTTACTCGACGAAAAAAAACATCTGCAACATGATACTTGCAGCTGTGTAGGTCAGTACATTGAATGTACCAGCAAGATCATAATAAGAGAAAGCAGATGATAAAGCTATTCTATATGCAATATGGCTTTGTGGCTTTGTGTCTGAGTTTTTGTTTTGCATAAAAGTTGGTTTCATTTTCCCTACATCCAATGATATAACCGGTGTCTGTACTATGAAGTTTCCAATCATGACATGGTTCCGCCAACCGATGTCTCATAGCCCAATTCATCATAAGTTGCCCACAACTAAGTTTTGGATCCAGTGTTGAGAGTTCCGAGATAGATCCAAGTCCAGATGCTCAAATTGACCGTAACCAGGGACACGGCTAATCTATTAGGTTTTAACCCTCTGTAGAGGTTTGTACACTTTACCCGCAAGATTCGATCCCTCTTTTTACGTTCTCGCACTTCACGGTGTTTGAGAACAAGACGACCGAAACATGGTCTTCCGAAAAGTTCCCCTGACCACTGTTCGGTGCTCATCCAATCCTACCATAGTTCTACATCTGCTAGCACCGTCCCAGCTAGAGTCACAACTAAGGTCAACCAAGCCAGAGCCCATAGTGACTTGCGGTTGCACAGGTAAGCTTCCGGGCATGAAGTATTCTTCCGTCTCTTTGAGTCTGGGTGATGCTTTCCGCATATGTCATGGCGCTTCTCCATGCATCACGGCCATCGACTGGTTGCTCAAGGGTGCCCGTCAACCGTCCTTCACCTAGTAGTGTGTATTGAATTCTTGTCTCGAGTCTTGAAGTCTTGAGGCCTTGAAGATGCAGTCCTTGCAGATTCCAGCATGGAGTTGTCGTCATTGACATAGAGTCCTCCTTCTTCACACCACTCTCGTGCACTCATACCAAACCCCGTCTATTATAGCGTAGCATTAAAATAAATAACGTCCCGGGCTTGGTAACAGGGTGATGGGTTCCTACCTCATGCATACTACTCAACTACAAGAATTCAATATCACTACTGTAGGGTTGTTGCAAAGATGCCAGTAAGTGCAATAAAAACATAGGTATGAAAGCATGGTCAAAGTGAACTTGAATGGTAAGTTGATGAAGATAAAAACGCTCTCGAAAACTTTGATAACTATTCGTCACTCCGAGAAAATCTATATGGTCAAACATTGTATTCACATAAGCAATAATTCTAGCAATCAATTCTATCTATAAAAAAATAAAGAAAACAATAATGCTCAAAGAAAAACAAATGAAAACCAAAGGAAAACTTCAAAAGAAACTTCAAGGAAAACTAGTGGAGACCAACTCACACAAAGTTTATCATAACAACACTAAATTACTCTAATAATTTATCTATAGCAAAGAAAATATAATTCTAATGAAACAACAGAAAATAATTTATTAAAGTATTTACTAGCAAAAGAAATAGTATAAAAACTAATATAACTATCTAGTTGACACTAGAACAACTAGCAAAACACTAAGACAATAGTAAACAATACTAAAATAATTATGAAACTAATTTACACCTAAATAACAGAAACAATAACATTATAACTTGAAGTGGCAAAAAGAATTACTTCTAGAACTAATAAAACTATTTTTATCAACTATCACTCTGAACTAAACAAGTAAATACAAAAGCAGTAGCTAAACACTAATAAATAACTACAAAAATTTATCTGTTGTTTCATCGTAGTATCCTTGAGCTTTATATCCATCATCCCTACATGCACTTCTCTTAGGTATTCCTGAGTATAACGGAGTCTTGCTCTAAGTATTTCACTGATCTGACATATGGCTTCCATGGCTGCTTCAGGAACAGCATCGAAGAAAGTTGCTTGTGGTACACGTGAGTTTAAAAAGTACTGCCCCATCATCTTTGGGCAAACTCCTTCCATACGGTAGAGGTGTACCTCCACATACCAAAGTTCCACTCCCTTTTGCATGAAAGGGTAGCCTTTGTAGACTACATCTCCTTCAAGGTGAATATGCTTCATCATGTCCTTCAGGATCTTCGGATAATCATGATCACTTGTCAGGGTCATGATCGTTTCCAGGAGTTGTAAAACAAAAATGGTACTCAAAATAAGGTTTTTATCTCCTTGGGTAAACATTCATATCATCCAAACAAAACTTCAAACTCAATTTCCAACGTCCAGTCTATGCATCACAACTCATTTTCTTCCATGTTCACCCAGAATATTAATTTCTAAGATAAAACATAAGAGCTATCTAAAGCCTTTCAGCATATGACATATCAGGTTTACTGAGTCGTGAATTATTACAATCTTTCAGTAATCTATTACATAACTCAACTCTGCATTCTCATGAAAATAGAAGTGTTTTCCACACTACACTTATTACTGATATCAACATCTCCACTACTCAACTCCAGCTTTCTCATGATCTGAACATTCCCTAGCATAATGCCCTGCTTCCTTGCAATGAAAACAAATAACTTCTGACATGTCTCGGGGCTTTCTTTGTGAATATGTAAGCTCTTTGGAATTTTTCTTCTTCTTTTCTAGACATTTAACACCCTAGTGACCTAAATCCTTGCACATGTAACAAGTGACATTACTCAGGTCCTTCTCTGCAGAAATTGGGTTATTCAATGGATGCATTCGTTTTCTCTTCTTGGATTTCTTCGTAATGACGAGAGCTTTTATTTCCTGAGGGTCAAACTTCACTTCTGCTGTCGAGATGTCTCCGAGATATTCTTCTCTTTCGTTGGTGCAATACTGGGAATAATGTCCTTCTTCTCCACATGAATAGCAAGCGTTCGAGTAGAATATGATTAGGCCTTCTCCATCGGGGTCTTCAACATCTTCCTTCATCACAGGTTCTTCTAAGCCTTCCCTGAGGGCTTCTTTCTGTTGCTTGGTAACTTCTTGTACCCTGGGGTAAATGTGGCATTGGGCCGGGTAGTGCGTGGTTCCTTCACACAGGAAGCAAGTAACCTGTCAAGTTGGGCATTCTTCGGCTGGGTGATTCTCCTCACAATGAGGGCATTCATCCTTGTGTTCCTCCTGGGTGTGTCCTACTTCTCCGCAAATCTTGCATGCACAAGGATTCTTCACTTTAGGGTCACATGGCTTCTAGATAAGACGGGATCTTGTCAGAGTCTTCTTGAATTCTTCCCAAGTCTTTGCTCCATTCCATCCCTGTATGGCTTGATGCATCTGCCACCATGTTGTAGCACTTCCTTCAAAGTACTGAAGACCGTACGATACTTCATTCTTCCTTGAAACCAAATTGCTCCTAAAGTGATTCTCCATGTTCTGAATCCCTAGCTCTGCCTCCGGCTGAGTCTTCAGTCCAGAGAATATCAGTCCAACTTCATTCATCATCTATGGGGTCCAAAAGTTTGGGATGAGATATGAGAGAGGTGGAGAGGGATACACACAAAACAAACAATAGTTTTGAAGAAACGGGTTTTACTTTGTGGCTGTCGGAAAACATCAAACAAGTGGCAGCGCACAAATCGTCGCATCTAACGTAAGTGTATAACAGGGGTTTGGTCTTCAAAAGGTCAAATAATTCTTCAGATTCTTCAAGTCTTCGAAGCCTTCAACTGGTGTAGCTTCAACTCTTCTAACGCATGGTGAAATCATCTTTATTCTAAAGAGGTCATCAGTTGTCTGATATCTTGTCCTTCTTGGAGTGGCTTCAGTTGATTCTTCGTGTGGTCAAAAGGGAAAAGGGTATATTCTACCTATTTGAGGTAAGAGGGGACATTTGATAAAATTAGAAAAGATGAGAAGTAATGGATCCTTTTGAAAATAAAGATTTAGCAACATCCTGTCCTAGGGGCTTTCCGATTTCTAGGGTCACGTCCTACAATCAACATGTGCTCTGATACCATATCTGTAGCGACCCGACGTCAGATGGTCAAGCCTCTATGTATCTGTGCCATCCCTGGATCAATATGCTAGCACACAGTATATCAATGTATATATCAAAGTGCAATCACATGTATGAATAACGTAAAATGGATATATACCTCATAAATCTCAGCGGAAACAATCAATCGGGTGTGCAGTCCCATCAACGCCATCACCAAGTTGAGTGTAGACCGTAACCCTGTATCATAACTCTTACTCGTCGAAGAAAACATCTGCAACATGATACTTGCAGCTGTGTAGGTCAGTACATTGAATGTACCAACAAGATCACAATAAGAGAAAGCAGATGCTAGCTTTGTGTCTGAGTTTTTGTTTTGCATAAAAGCTGGTTTTATTTTCCCAACACCCAAGGATATAACTGGAGTATGTACTATGGAGTTTCCTATCATGGCATAGTTCTGCCAACCGATGTCTCATAGCCCAATTCATCATAAGTTGCCCACATTTGAGTTTTGGATCCAATGTTGAGAGTTCCGAGATAGATCCAAGTCCAAATGCTCAAATTGTCCGTAACCAGGGACACGGCTAATCGATTAGGTTTTAACCCTCTGCATAGGTTTGTACACTTTACCCGCAAGATTCGATCCCTCTTTTTACGTTCTCGCACTTCAGGGTGTTTGAGAACAAGATGACCGAAACATGGTCTTCCAAAGAGTTCTCTTGACCACTGTCCAGTGCTCATCCAATCCTATCGTAGTTCTACACCTGCTAGCACCGTCCCAGCTAGAGTCACAACTAAGGTCAACCAAGCCAGAGCCCATAGTGACTTGCGGTTGCACAAGTAAGCTTTCGGGCATGAAGTATTCTTCCGTTTCTTTGAGTCTGGGTGAAGCTTTCCGCAAGATGTCATGGAGCTTCTCCATGCATCCCAGCCGTCCACTGGTTGCTCCAGGGTGCCCGTCAACCGTCCTTCACCCAATAGTGTGTATTGAATTCTTGTCTTGAATCTTGAAGTCTTGAGGCCTTAAAGATGCAGTCGCCATCATGGAGTTGTCGTAATTGACGTAGAGTCCTCCTTCTTCACACCACTCTCGTGCACTCATACCAAACCCCATCTACTATAGCATAGCACTAAAATAAATAACATCCTGGGCTTGGTAACAGGGTGATGTGTTCCTACCTCATGCATACTACTCAACTACAAGAACTCAATATCACTACTAAAGGGTTGTTGCAAAGATGCCACTAAATGCAGTAAAAATATAGGTATGAAAGCATGGTCAAAGTGAACTTGCCTCGTAAGTTGATGAAGATAAAAACGCTCTCGGAAACTTTCATAACTATTCGTCACTCTGAGAAAATCTATATAATCAAACATTGTATTCACATAAGCAACAATTCTAGCAATCAATTATATCAATAAGAAAAACAATAAAGAAAATAATAATGTTCAAAGAAAAACAAATGAAAACCAAAGGTAAACTTCAAAAGAAACTTCAAGGAAAACTAATGGAGACCAACTCACACAAAGTGTATCATAACAACACTAAATTACTCTAATAATTTATCTACAGCAAAGAAAATATAATTCTAATGAAACAACAGAAAATAATTTACTAAAGTATTTACAAGCAAAAGAACTAGTATAAAAACTATTATAACTATCTAGTTAACACTAGAACAACTAGCAAAACACTAAGACAATAGTAAACAATACTAAAATAATTATAAAACTAATCTACTCCTAAATAACAGAAACAATAACAACATAAATTGTAGTGGCAAAAAGAATTACTTTTAAAACTAATAAAACTATTTTTATCAACTATCACTCTGAACTAAACAAGCAAATACAAAAGCAGTAGCTAAACACTAATAAATAACTACAAAAATATATCTACTGTAGTCTAACAGAAACATATAACAACATGTAAAAAGTTACAAAAATAATTAACTAAAAATAATTAAAAACACTAATTAAATGACTAAACAACTACATAAGCAAAACAGTACTGTTTTGCGATAAACCTAATTTAAAATAAGCTAAATATATATAACTATATGCTACTGGATAGTCAAAACAGTAAAAAAACGTAGCAAAAAGAATCGGTCAAAAATATTTTATAAAAATCAAGTAATGGCCAAATTAGTAATTTGAAAAAATTGCATCAAATTCAATTTTAAACTACTCAAATTTGAAATCCAGTTGCACAAATAGAAACTTTAAGAAATTTTGAATCTAATGCAAAAAGAATCACTCAATTTGGATCTAAAACATAAAAGATATTGAATTTCTAAAAACAGAACTATTTTATTTTTGAAACAGAAACGCAAATTAAATTTTTTTTTTAAACTAAACGGGCAAGTGCACGTGTCAGGCTGCTACTGTGCTAAGCGGTGGGCTATCCAACGCTAAACCACGCTCGGCCGATATATAACCAAACCGCAAAGGCGCGTACGAAAGAAAAAAAACAAAACGAGTGAACCGATTTAGATCTAAACCGAACTAACAGTAAATAAACCGAACTAAAAACCGATCTAATAGGAATAAACCTAACCATTCACAGATCTAATCTAAGTCGTCATCTACAGATCGGACGGAGGAGGGAGTCCGGCGACATACAGTGATGGAGGGCGACGGGGATGGTGTCAACGCCGGGGAAGAGGGCCGCGGTGGCGTTGGTCGGTCGTCGGGGCGAGGTCTCCGGCTGTCCCCCGGCACCAGCGAAGGGACGGGGATGGCGGCGCGACGAGGCGACTCCATTGGTGGTGAAATCGAAGGCCGAGGGTGACTCCACGAGGCGGGACGAGCTTGGTGGAGCTCCTGTGGTTCGTGAGCTCAGGTGAGGGCGGCGGTGATGAGGCGGCGGCTCTCGTGGTTCTCCAGCTTGTAGAGAGCACGGGGAGCTCCGGCGCGGCAAGGCGGACGTGATGGTGATGGCAGAGTGATACGTCTCCAACGTATCTATAATTTTTGATTGTTCTATGCTATTATATTACCCCTTTTGGATATTTATGGGCTTTATTTTACATATTTATATCATTTTTGGGACTAACCTATTAACCGGAGGCCCAGCCCGTATTGCAATTTTATTGCCTATTTCAGTATTTCGAAGAAAAGGAATATCAAATGGAGTCCAAACGGAATGAAACCTTCGGCAGCATGATTTTTTGGAAGATTATGACCCAGGAGACTTGGAGTGCAAGCTAGGGGATCATCGAGGGAGCCACGAGACAGGGGGCGCGCCCACCCCTCTGGGCGCGCCCTACCCTCTCGTGGGCCCCTCGAGGCTCCCCGACCGACTTCTTTCGCCTATATAAGCCTACGTACCCTAAAAACATCGATGATCAAGATAGATCGGGAGTTCCGCCGCCGCAAGCCTCTGTAGCCACCAAAAACCTCTCGGGAGCCCGTTCCGGCACCCTGCCGGAGGGGGAACCCATCACCAGTGGCCATCTTCATCATCCCGGCGCTATCCATGACGACGAGGGAGTAGTTCACCCTCGGGGCTGAGGGTATGTACCAGTAGCTATGTGTTTGATCTCTTTCTCTCTCTCGTGTTCTCTCTATGGCACGATCTTGATGTATCGCAAGCGTTGCTATTATAGTTGGATCTTATGATGTTTCTCCCCCTCTACTCTCTTGTAATGAATTGAGTTCTCCCTTTGAAGTTGTCTTATCGGATTGAGTCTTTAAGGATTTGAGAACACTTGATGTATGTCTTGCCGTGTTTATCTGTGGTGACAATGGGATATCACGTGCCACTTGATGTATGTTTTGGTGATCAACTTGCGGGTTCCGCCCATGAACCTATGCTTGGCACACGTTTTCGTCTTGACTCTCCGGTAGAGACTTTGGGGCACTCTTTGAAGTACTTTGTGTTGGTTGAATAGATGAATCTGAGATTGTGTGATACATGTCGTATAATCATGCCCACGGATACTTGAGGTGACAATGGAGTATCTAGGTGACATTAGGGTTTTGGTTGATTTGTGCCTTAAGGTGTTATTCTAGTACGAACTCTTGAATAGATTGATCCGAAAGAATAACTTTGAGGTGGTTTCGTACCCTAACATAATCTCTTCGTTTGTTCTCCGCTATTAGTGGCTTTGTTGTGGCTCTTTGTTGCATATTGAGGGATTGTTATATGATCTATCTATGTTATTATTGTTGAGAGAACTTGCACTAGTGAAAGTATGAACCCTAGGCCTTGTTTCCTATCATTGCAATACCGTTTACGCTCACTTTTATCATTAGTTACCTTGCTGATTTTATATTTTCAGATTACAAAAACCCATATCTACCATCCATATTGCACTTGTATTACCATCTCTTCACCGAACTAGTGCACCTATACAATTTACCATTGTATTGGGTGTGTTGGGGACACAAGAGACTCTTTGTTATTTGGTTGCGGGGTTGTTTGAGAGAGACCATCTTCATCCTACGCCTCCTATGGATTGATAAACCTTAGGTCATCCACTTGAGGGAAATTTGCTACTGTCCTACAAACCTGTGCACTTGCAGGCCCAACAACGTCTACAAGAAGAAGATTGTGTAGTAGACAGCAAGCTCTTTTCTGGCGCCGTTGCCGGGGAGGCTAGGTAAGCGGTACTCACACACCGCCAACTAAGCTCTTTTCTGGCGCCGTTGCTGGGGAGGTGAGTGCTTGAAGGTATATCTTTAGGTCTTGCAATCGAATCTTTTTGTTTCTTGTTTTATCACTAGTTTAGTTTATAAAAGAAAACTACAAAAAAATGGAATTGAGTTTGTCTCATACGCTTCATCTTTTTAAAATCTTTCGTGAGTTTGATGGAAAGGAAAATTGTGCCCAAGTGCTAGAAGAAGAATGCATTAAAATGCTTGGTACTAAATATTTGAATGATGAGCATGATTGCAATGTTGTTAGTATAAACTCTTTGAATATCCGTAGTACTAATGATGATTGCACTAGTTATGATGAAAATGTCTCCTATAAGCATGTTGATTTTTGTGGAGTAGATCGGGTTTGCATGGACACACCAAATAGGGAAAATAGATATTGCAAGAGGCATAAGTATTTAGAAACTAAAGGGTTGCAAGAAAGGCTAGATAAGAGTGCGGAGAATTTAAGATATCTTTACCGTTGTGAATTTTGCAATGAATGTGATCATTTACATCTCCAATGCAAATTGTTTCATGATCGAATCGTGTCCAAAAATTGTGATGATTTGATCTCCCTTGCTCATTACAATGAACTTAGATTGCTTTTGGGTTATGAAGATTTGAAACGTGCAACTAAGCTTATTCCAAAATTTAATCTTGAGCATTTCCTTGATATTGATCTAGAGACGATTTATATGTATTGTGCGGTGAATTGCATTGAAAATCCTTATATTGCCAATTACCTAAAGAAAAGAAAGCAAATAGAAGATGATGAGAATACTAATGAAAGGGAAGAGACTTCCCGATATCCTCCTACTATTTCTTATGATGAATCAGGTAACGAGGAGGAGCTTTCTATTCAACCAATCTCATCAATTAGGAGCTCAAAGAGGAAGGTTGAACCCACACATAATATGAAGAAGAAAAAGAAAAGAAGGAGCAACAAAGGTAGAAAGGTATCCCTCCCAAATGATGTTGCTCCTACTACTCATTGTGATGATGATAATTGCTTTACTATTGGTGCTATTCATATTTTTAACGATGAGAGTGATTATGCTTATTATATGAAAGGGCCCAAGCTTGGGGAAGCTATGTTTGATGAGGATGAAATATTTGAGAATATATTTGCTGAAATTAATGTTTGTCCCAAGCTTGGGGATGCTATGTTTAATGAAGATGATATTTTTAGCATCCCAAGTTTTGATATACAAAGTTGTTATGATGATAGCATGCCTCTTACCTATGATGATTATATTGATGAAAGTGGGTTTGGAAGAGTGTCAACTTTAGGAAGTAGTGATCCCACTATTTTGGAGGATGTTGAATTTTATTGTGATGAATATGAAAGTGGATTTGGAAGAGTGTTAACTTTATTTAGTGATTCCACTATCTTGGGAGAGGTTTCAATCGATTATGATGAGAACGAAGTTGCTACTTATGATGATTATTGTGATGAAACTTATGCTATAAAAAGTAGTGATGATTATATTTACAAATCTTGTCATGATTATGATTACCCTTTTTCTGAACATTACTCTTTTAATGCGGAAACAATTTTTAGTGTTCAAGTCTCTTATGATACTCCCACTATTCCGAATGAGAAGAATTTTGCTTATGTGGAGAGTAGTAAATTTTCTATGCTTGTATATCATGAAAAGAATGCTTTAGGTTCTGGTTATATTGTTGAATTCATTCATGATGCTACTGAAAATTATTATGGGGGAGGAACATATGCTTGTAGGAATTGTAATAATGTCAAGTTTCCTCTCTATGTGCTTAAAGTCTTGAAGTTATGCTTGTTTTACCTTCCTATGTTAGTTGATTATTGTTCCCATAAGTTGTTTGCTCACAAAATCCCTATGCATAGGAAGTGGGTTAGGCTTAAATGTGCTAGTCATATGCTTCATGATGCTCCCGTTATGTTTCAATTCTTATCTTTTGTGTGAGCATCATTGTCATCATCTTGCCTAGCTAGAAAGGCATTAAAGAAAAGCGCTTGTTGGGAGACAACCCAATATTTATCCTTACTGTTTTTGTGTGTTCACATGATTATTCTACTGTAGTAATCATATGTTATAGCTTTTGTTTCAATAAAGTGCCAGGTAAGACCTTTAGGATAGCTTACGGTGATAGTTGTGTTGATCCTGCTGAGAATCAGAAACTTTTGCACCCAGTAAATTAGTTTTGTTAATTCACAGAAACGTGATTATGATCTGCTTCTTTTTGCTTTGGATTGGTACATGAATTTCTTAGGACTTCCTAATTTGGTAGGATTATTGAAGTTCCAGAAGTATACGTTTGATACAGAATACTACAGACTGTTCTGTTTTTGACACATTCTGTTTTCTATGTGTTGTTTGCTTATTTTGATGAATCTATGAGTAGTATCGGAGGGTATGAACCATAGATAAATTGGAGTACAGTAGATATTACACCAATATGAATTTAGAATGAGTTCATTACAGTACCTAAGTGTTGGAAATATGCCCTAGAGGCAATAATAAATTGATTATTATTATATTTCCTTGTTCATGATAATCGTTTATTATCCATGCTGGAATTGTATTGATAGGAAACTCAGATACATGTGTGGATACATAGACAACACCATGTCCCTAGTAAGCCTCTAGTTGACTAACTCGTTAATCAATAGATGGTTACGGTTTCCTGACCATGGACATTGGATGTCGTTGATAACGGGATCACATCATTAGGAGAATGATGTGATGGACAAGACCCAATCCTAAGCCTAGCACAAGATCATGTAGTTCGTATGCTAAAGCTTTTCTAATGTCAAGTATCATTTCCTTAGACCATGAGATTGTGCAACTCCCGGATACCGTAGGAGTGCTTTGGGTGTGCCAAACGTCACAACGTAACTGGGTGGCTATAAAGGTACACTACGGGTATCTCTGAAAGTGTCTGTTGGGTTGGCACGAATCGAGATTGGGATTTTGTCACTCCGTGTAAACAGAGAGGTATCTCTGGGCCCACTCGGTAGGACATCATCATAATGTGCACAATGTGACCAAGGGGTTGATCACGGGATGATGTGTTACGGAACGAGTAAAGAGACTTGCCGGTAACGAGATTGAACAAGGTATCGGTATACCGACGATCGAATCTCGGGCAAGTACCATACCGCTAGACAAAGGGAATTGTATACGGGATTGATTGAGTCCTTGACATCGTGGTTCATCCGATGAGATCATCGTGGAACATGTGGGAGACAACATGGGTATCCAGATCCCGCTGTTGGTTATTGACCGGAGAACATCTCGGTCATGACTACATGTCTCCCGAACCCGTAGGGTCTACACACTTAAGGTTCGATGACGCTAGGGTTATATAGGAAGCTTGTATGTGGTTACCGAATGTTGTTCGGAGTCCCGGATGAGATCCCAGACGTCACGAGGAGTTCCGGAATGGTCCGGAGGTAAAGATTTATATATAGGAAGTCCTGTTTCGGCCATCGGGACAAGTTTCAGGGTCATCGGTATTGTACCGGGACCACCGGAAGGGTCCCAGGGGCCCACCGGGTGGGGCCACCTGCCCCGGGGGGGCACATGGGCTGTAGGGGGTGCGCCTTGGCCTACATGGGCCAAGGGCACCAGCCCCTAGAGGCCCATGCGCCAAGATATAGGAAAAAGGGGAGAGTCCTAAAGGGGGAAGGCACCTCCGAGGTGCCTTGGGGAGGATGGACTCCTCCCCCCCTCTTAGCCGCACCCCTTCCTTGGAGGAAGGGGCAAGGCTGCGCCTCCCCCCTCTCCCCTGCCCCTATATATAGTGGAGGGGAGGGAGGGCATCCATACCTGAGCCCTTGGCGCCTCCCTCCCTCCCGTGACACCTCCTCCTCTCCCGTAGGTGCTTGGCGAAGCCCTGCAGGATTGCCACGCTCCTCCATCACCACCACGCCGTTGTGCTGCTGCTGGATGGAGTCTTCCTCGACCTCTCCCTCTCTCCTTGCTGGATCAAGGCGTGGGAGACATCGTCGAGCTGTACGTGTGTTGAACGCGGAGGTGCCGTCCGTTCGGCACTAGGATCATCGGTGATCTGAATCACGACGAGTACGACTCCATCAACCCCGTTCACTTGAACGCTTCCGCTTAGCGATCTACAAGGGTATGTAGATGCACTCTCCTTCCCCTCGTTGCTGGTTTCTCCATAGATAGATCTTGGTGACACGTAGGAAAATTTTGAATTTCTGCTACGTTCCCCAACAGTGGCATCATGAGCTAGGTCTATTGCGTAGATTCTTTGCACGAGTAGAACACAAAGTAGTTGTGGGCGTCGATATTGTTCAATATGCTTGCCGTTACTAGTCTTATCTTGATTCGGCGGCATCGTAGGATGAAGCGGCCCGGACCAACCTTACACGTACGCTTACGTGAGACCGGTTCCACCGACAAACATGCACTAGTTGCATAAGGTGGCTGGCGGGTGTCTGTCTCTCCCACTTTAGTCGGATCGGATTCGATGAAAAGGGTCCTTATGAAGGGTAAATAGCAATTGACATATCACGTTGTGGTTCATGCGTAGGTAAGAAACGTTCTTGCTAGAAACCCATAGCAGCCACGTAAAACATGCAAACAACAATTAGAGGACGTCTAACTTGTTTTTGCAGGGTATGCTATGTGATGTGATATGGCCAAAAAGGATGTGATGAATGATATATGTGATGTATGAGATTGATCATGTTCTTGTAATAGGAATCACGACTTGCATGTCGATGAGTATGACAACCGGCAGGAGCCATAGGAGTTGTCTTTATTTATTTGTGACCTGCGTGTCAACTTAAACGTCATGTAATTACTTTACTTTATTGCTAACCGTTAGCCATAGTAGTAGAAGTAATAGTTGGCGAGGCAACTTCATGGAGACACGATGATGGAGATCATGATGATGGAGATCATGGTGTCATGCCGGTGACGATGATGATCATGGAGCCCCGAAGATGGAGATCAAAAGGAGCAAAGTGGTGATGGCCATATCATGTCACTATTTGATTGCATGTGATGTTTATCATGTTTATACATCTTATTTGCTTAGAACGATGGTAGTAAATAAGATGATCCCTTACAACAATTTCAAGAAGTGTTCTCCCCTAACTGTGCACCGTTGCGACAGTTCGTGTTTCGAAGCACCACGTGATGATCGGGTGTTAGATTCTAACGTTCACATACAACGGGTGTAAGACAGATTTACACACGCGAAACACTTAGGGTTAACTTGACGAGCCTAGCATGTACAGACATGGCCTCGGAACACGGAGACCGAAAGGTCGAACATGAGTCGTATAGAAGATACGATCAACATGAAGATGTTCACCGATGATGACTAGTCCATCTCACGTGATGATCGGACACGGCCTAGTTTGACTCGGATCATGTGATCACTTAGATGACCAGAGGGATGTCTATCTGAGTGGGAGTTCATAAGATGAACTTAATTATCCTGAACATAGTCAAAAAGTTTTTGCAAATTATGTCATAGCTCACGCTATAGTTCTACTGTTTAGATATGTTCCTAGAGAAAGTTTAGTTGAAAGTTGATAGTAGCAATTATGCAGACTAGGTCCGTAAACTGAGGATTGTCCTCATTGCTTCATAGAAAGCTTATGTCCTTAATGCACCGCTCAGTGTGCTGAACCCCAAACGTCGTTTGTACATGTTTTGATAACTACGTGATAGTTCAGTTAAACGGTTTAGAGTTGAGGCACCAAAGACATTTGCGAAATGTCGCGGAACATATAAGATGTTTTGAGGGCTGAAATTGGGATTTCAGGCTTGTGCCCATGTCAAGAGGTATAAGACCTCCGATGACTTTCTTAACCTGCAAACTAAGGAGAAAAGCTCAATTGTTGAGCTTGTGCTCAGATTGTCTGAGTACAACAATCATTTGAATCGAGTGGGAGTTGATCTTCCAGATAAGACAGTGATGGTTCTCCAAAGTCATTGCCACCAAGCTGTTAGAGCTTCGTGATGAACTATAACATATCAGGGATAGATATGATGATCCTTGAGGTATTTGCGATGTTTGACACCGCGAAAGTAGAAATCAAGAAGGAGCATCAATTGTTGATGGTTGGTGGAACCACTAGTTTCAAGAAGGGCAAGGGCAAGAAGGGATACTTCATGAAACGGCAAATCAGCTGCTGCTCTAGTGAAGAAACCCAAGGTAAAACCCAAACCCGAGACTAGGTGCTTCTGTAATAAGGGGAACAACCACTAGAGCAGAATTACCCTAGATACTTGGTAGATAAGAAGGCTGGCAAGGTCGATAGAAGTATATTGGATATACATTGTGTTAATGTGTACTTTGCTAGTACTCCTAGTAGCACCAGGGTATTAGATACCGGTTCGGTTGCTAAGTGTTAGTAACTCGAAACAAAAGGCTATGGAATAAACGGAGACTAGCTAAAGGTGAGCTGACGATATGTGTTGGAAGTTTTTCCAAGCTTGATATGATCAAGCATCGCACGCTCCCTCTACCAAAGAGATTGGTGTTGAACCTAAATAATTGTTATTTGGTGTTTGCGTTGAGCATAGACATGATTGGATTACGTCTATCGCAATACGGTTATTCATTTAAGGAGAATAATGGTTACTCTGTTTATTTGAATAATACCTTCAATGGTCTTACACCTAAAATGAATGGTTTATTAAATCTCGATCGTAGTGATACACATGTTCATGCCAAAAGATAGTAATGATAGTACCACCTACTTGTGGCACTGCCATGTAAGTCATATCGGTATAAAACGCATGAAGAAGCTCCATATTGATGGATCTTTGGGCTCACTCGTTTTTGAAAAGTTTGAGACATGCGAACCATGTCTATTGGTGTATATGCATGAAGAAACTCCATGCAAATGGACCGTTTGACTCACTTGATTTTGAATCACTTGGGACATGCAAATCATACCACATGGGCAAGATGACTGAAAAGCCTCGTTTTCAGTAAGATGGAACAAGATAGCAACTTGTTGGAAGTAACACATTTTGATGTGTGCAGTCCAATGAGTGCTGAGGCATGCAGTGAATATCGTTATGTTCTTACTTCACAGATGATTCGAGTAGATGTTGAGTATATTTACTTGATGAATCACGAGTCTGAATTATTGAAAGGTTCAAGTAATTTCAGTGTGAAGTTGAAAGATCGTCGTGACAAGAGGATAAAAGATCTATGATATGATCATAGAGATGAATATCTGAATCACGAGTTTGGCACAGAATTAAGACATTATGGAAATTGTTTCACAACTGATACAGCCTGGAACACCATAGTGTGATGGTGTGTCCAAACGTCATAGTTGCACCCTATTGGATATGGTGCATACCATGATGTCTCTTATCGAATTACCACTATCGTTCATGGGTTAAGCATTAGAGACAACCACATTCACTTTAAATAGGGCACCACGTAATTCCGTTGAGATGACACCGTATGAATTATGGTTTAGAGAAACCTAAGTTGTCGTTTCTTAAAGGTTTGGGGCTGCGACGCTTATGTGAAAAAATTTCAGGATTGATAAGCTCGAACCCAAAGCGGATGAAATGCATCTTCATAGGACACCCAAAACAGTTGGGTATACCTCCTGTCTCAGATCCAAAAGCAATAAGGGATTGTTTCTAGAATCAGGTCCTTTCTCGAGGAAAAGTTTCTCTCGAAAGAATTGAGTGGGAGGATGGTGGAGACTTGATGAGGTTATTGAACCGTCACTTCAACAAGTGTGTAGCAGGGCACAGGAAGTTGTTCCTGTGGCACGTACACCAACTGAAGTGGAAGCTTATGATAGTGATCATGAAACTTCGGATCGAGTCACTACCAAACCTCGTGGGATGACAAGGATGCGTACTACTTCAGAGTGGTACGTAATCCTGTCTTGGAAGTCATGTTGCTAGACAACAATGAACCTACGAGCTATGGAGAAGCGATGGTGGGCCCGGATTCCGATAAATGGCTCAAGGCCATAAAACCCGAGAGAGGATCCATGTATGAAAACAAAGTGTAGACTTTGGAAGAACTACTTGATGGTCGTAAGGCTGTTAGGTACATATGGATTTTGAAAGGAAGACAGACAATGATGGTAAGTGTCACCATTGAGAAAGCTCGACTTGTCGTTAAGATGTTTTTCGACAAGTTCAAGGAGTTGACTACGATGAGACTTTCTCACTCGTAGCGATGCTAAGAGTCTGTTGGAATTATATTAGCAATTACTGCATTATTTATGAAATCTTCCAGATAGGATGTCAAAAACATTGTTTCCTCGACGATTCTTGAGGAAAGGTTGTATGTGATACAACCGGAAGGTTTTTTCTATCCTGAAATATGCTAATAAGTATGCAAAGCTCCAGCAATCCTTTTGAGGACTGGAGTGAGCATCTCGGAGTTGGAATGTATGCTTTGATGATGATCAAAGATTTTGGGTGTATACAAAGTTTATGAGAAACTTGTATTTCCAAAGAAGTGAGTGGGAGCACTATAGAATTTCTAATGAGTATATGTTGTTGACATATTAATGATCAGAAATGACGTAGAATTTCTGGAAAGCATATAGGGTTATTTGGAAAGTGTTTTCAATGGAAAACCTGGATTAAGCTACTTGAACATTGAGCATCAAGATCTATAAGGATAGATCAAAACGCTTAATAGTACTTTCAAATGAGCACATACCTTGACATGATCTTGAAGGTGTTCAAGATGGACCAGTCAAAGAAGGAGTTCTTGCCTGAGTTGTAAGGTATGAAGTTAAGACTTAAAGCTCGACCATGGCAGAATAGAGAGAAAGGAACGAAGGTCGTCCCCTATGCTTAAGACATAGGCTCTACAGTATGCTATGCTGTGTACCGCACCTAAAGTGTGCTTTACCATGAGTCAGTCAAGGGGTACAAGAGTGATCCAAGAATGGATCACAGGACAGCGGTCAAAGTTATCCTTAGTAACTAGTGGCCTAAGGAATTTTCTCAATTATGGAGGTGGTAAAAGAGTTCGTCGTAAAGGGTTACGTCGATGCAAGCTTAACACCTATCCGGATAGCTCTGAGTAGAGATACCGGATACGTATAATGGAGCAACAATTTAGAATAGCTCCAAGTAGAACAGTTATTTGGAATAGCTCCAAATAGAACGTGGTAGCTGCATCTAGGAGATGACATAGAGATTTGTAAAGCACACACGGATCTGAAAGGTTCAGACCCGTTGACTATAACCTCTCTCACAAGCATAACATGATCAAACCCAGAACTCATCGAGTGTTAATCACATGGTAAATGTGAACTAGATTATTGACTCTAGTAAACTCTTTGGGTGTTAGTCACATGGGGATGTGACCTTGAGTGTTAATCACATATCGATGTGAACTAGATTATTGACTCTAGTGCAAGTGGGAGAATGTTGGAAATATGCCCTAGAGGCAATAATAAATTGATTATTATTATATTTCCTTGTTCATGATAATCGTTTATTATCCATGCTGGAATTGTATTGATAGGAAACTCAGATACATGTGTGGATACATAGACAACACCATGTCCCTAGTAAGCCTCTAGTTGACTAACTCATTAATCAATAGATGGTTACGGTTTCCTGACCATGGACATTAGATGTCGTTGATAACGGGATCACATCATTAGGAGAATGATGTGATGGACAAGACCCAATCCTAAGCCTAGCACAAGATCATGTAGTTCGTATGCTAAAGCTTTTCTAATGTCAAGTATCATTTCCTTAGACCATGAGATTGTGCAACTCCCGGATACCGTAGGAGTGCTTTGGGTGTGCCAAACGTCACAACGTAACTGGGTGGCTATAAAGGTACACTACGGGTATCTCTGAAAGTGTCTGTTGGGTTGGCACGAATCGAGATTGGGATTTTGTCACTCCGTGTAAACAGAGAGGTATCTCTGGGCCCACTCGGTAGGACATCATCATAATGTGCACAATGTGAGCAAGGGGTTGATCACGGGATGATGTGTTACGGAACGAGTAAAGAGACTTGCCGGTAACGAGATTGAACAAGGTATCGGTATACCGACGATCGAATCTCGGGCAAGTACCATACCGCTAGACAAAGGGAATTGTATACGGGATTGATTGAGTCCTTGACATCGTGGTTCATCCGATGAGATCATCGTGGAACATGTGGGAGCCAACATGGGTATCCAGATCCCGCTGTTGGTTATTGACCGGAGAACATCTCGGTCATGACTACATGTCTCCCGAACCCGTAGGGTCTACACACTTAAGGTTCGATGACGCTAGGGTTATATAGGAAGCTTGTATGTGGTTACCAAATGCTGTTCGGAGTCCCGGATGAGATCCCGGACGTCACGAGGAGTTCCGGAATGGTCCGGAGGTAAAGATTTATATATAGGAAGTCCTGTTTCGGCCATCGGGACAAGTTTCGGGGTCATCGGTATTGTACCGGGACCACCGGAAGGGTCCCGGGGGCCCACCGGGTGGGGCCACCTGCCCCGGGGGGCCACATGGGCTGTAGGGGGTGCGCCTTGGCCTACATGGGCCAAGGGCACCAGCCCCTAGAGGCCCATGCGCCAAGATATAGGAAAAAGGGGAGAGTCCTAAAGGGGGAAGGCACCTCCGAGGTGCCTTGGGGAGGATGGACTCCTCCCCCCCTCTTAGCCGCACCCCTTCCTTGGAGGAAGGGGCAAGGCTGCGCCTCCCCCCTCTCCCCTGCCCCTATATATAGTGGAGGGGAGGGAGGGCATCCATACCTGAGCCCTTGGCGCCTCCCTCCCTCCCGTGACACCTCCTCCTCTCCCGTAGGTGCTTGGCGAAGCCCTGCAGGATTGCCACGCTCCTCCATCACCACCACGCCGTTGTGCTGCTGCTGGATGGAGTCTTCCTCAACCTCTCCCTCTCTCCTTGCTGGATCAAGGCGTGGGAGACATCGTCGAGTTGTACGTGTGTTGAACGCGGAGGTGCCGTCCGTTCGGCACTAGGATCATCGGTGATCTGAATCACGACGAGTACGACTCCATCAACCCCGTTCACTTGAACGCTTCCGCTTAGCGATCTACAAGGGTATGTAGATGCACTATCCTTCCCCTCATTGCTGGTTTCTCCATAGATAGATCTTGGTGACACGTAGGAAAATTTTGAATTTCTGCTACGTTCCCCAACACTAAGTGGTGGTTTTATTTTCTTATACTTACTGAGCTTACGAGTTTTCTGTTGAGTTTTGTGTTGTGGAGTTTTCAAATTTTGGGTAAAGATTCGATGGACTATCGAATAAGGAGTGGCAAGAGCCTAAGCTTGGGGATGCCCAAGGCACCCCAAGGTAATATTCAAGGACAACCAAAAGCCTAAGCCTGGGGATGCCCCGGAAGGCATCCCCTCTTTCGTCTTCGTTCATCGGTAACTTTACTTGGAGCTATATTTTTGTTCACCACATGGTATGTGTTTTGCTTGGAGCGTCATTTTCTCTTGTTAGTATTTACTTTCTGTTATTTAGAATAATGTTTTGCATATTTAGTTTCAATAAAAATGTCAAGGATAGCCTTTACCATGCTTATTTTGCTAGTATACATGTTGCTGTTTGAAAACAGAAAGTTTACAGCTGTTGCAAAAATTCCCTAGAAAATTAAGAGAATGATATAACGTTGAAACTTTTTGCATAATGAGATCTGATAAATCTTCTACGACGTAGTATTTCTTTCATAATTTTTGGAGTTAGGGAAGTATTGATACTCTTGCATTCTTTACAGACTATACTGTTTTGACAGATTGCTGTTATGGTTGCATTGTTTGCATATGTTTGCTTGTTTAATGATTCTATTTGAGGATAGGAGTATTAAATATGCAGAGGCATTTAGTATCCAATGTTTAATAATAATTTTAGTAATTTGTTACAGTAGAAAATGATAAGGTTTTGCATTGGTTTATACTAACCTATCTCACGAGTTCTTGTTGAGTTTGGTGTGGATGAAGCTTTTTGAGAAATAGAGAAACCATGATATGAGAGGAATTAAGGAGACACAAAAATTCAAGATTGGGGATGCCCAAGGCACCCCAAGATAATATTTCAAGAAGTCTAAATCATCTAAGCTTGGGGATGCCCCGGTAGGCATCCCACCTTTCTTCTTCAACAGTTATCGGTTAGTATCGGTTGAACCTAATTTTTTGCTTCTTCACATGAGTTGTGATATCCTTGCAATGTAATTTTATTTTGCTTTTCTTGATATTTGAATACAATACCAAGACCTGAAATTATTTAATGTTAGAGTCTTCACATAGTTGCATAATTATTCGACTACTCATTGATCTTCACTTATATCTTTCGGAGTAGTTTGTCATTTGCTCTAGTGCATCACTTATATCTTTTAGAGCACGGCGGTGGTTATATTTTGTAGAAATTTCTAGTCTCTCATGATTCACTTATATTATTTTGAGAGTCTTTTAGAACAGCATGGTATTTGCTATGGTTACAAAGTTGGTCCTAGAATGGTAGTCATCCAAGTTGGGTATAATAAAAACTATCATAGAAAGTGAATTGGATGCCATTATCAATTTGATACTTGATAATTGTTTTGAGATATGGAGGTAGTGATATTAAAGTCATGCTAGTTGAGGTGATTATGAAAAATGCTTGTGTTGAGGTTTGTGATTCCCGTAGCATGCACGTATGGTGAACTGCTTTGTGATGAAGTTGGAGCATAATTTTATTTATTGATTGTCTTCCTTATGAGTGGCGGTCGGGGACGAGCGATGGTCTTTTCCTACCAATCTATCCCCATAGGAGCATGCGCGTAGTGCTTGGTTTTTGATGACTTCTAGATTTTTGCAATAAGTATATGAGTTCTTTTGACTAATGTTGAGTCCATGGATTATACGCACTTTCACCCTTCCACCATTGCTAGCCTCTCTTGTGCCGCACAATTTTCGCCGGTACCATACACCCACCATATACCTTCCTCAAAACAGCCACCATACCTACCTATTATGGCATTTCCATAGCCATTCCGAGATATATTGCCATGCAACTTTCCACTGTTCCGTTCATATGACACGCATTACTTTTGTCATATTGCTCTTTGCATGATCACGTAGTTGACATCGTATTTTTGGCAAGGCCACCTTCATAATCTTCATACATGTCGCTCCTGATTCATTGCATATCCCGGTACACCGCCTGAGGCATTCATATAGAGTCATATCTTGTTCTAGCTTTGAGTTGTAATTCTTGAGTTGTAAATCCATAAAAGTGTGATGATCTTCATTATTAGAGCATTGTCTCAGTGAGGAAAGGATGATGAAGACTATGATTCCCCCACAAGTCGGGATGAGACTTCAGACTTTACAAAAAGAAAAAAAGAGAGAAAGGCCAAAAAAAGAGAGGCCAAAGAAAAAAAGAAAAAGAAAAAAAGGGAGAAAAAGAAAAAGAAAAGAAAAGAAATAAATGAGAGAAAAAGAGAGAAGGGACAATGCTACTATCTCTTTTTCCACACTTGTGCTTCAAAGTAGCACCATGATCTTCATGATAGAGAGTCTCCTATGTTGTCACTTTCATATACTAGTGGGAATTTTTCATTATAGAACTTGGCTTGTATAATCCAATGATGGGCTTCCTCAAAATGCCCTAGGTCTTCGTGAGCAAGCGAGTTGGATGCACACCCACTTAGTTTCTTTTGTTGAGCTTTCATATATTTATAGCTCTAGTGCATTCGTTGCATGGCAATCCCTACTCACTCACATTGATATCTATTAATGTGCATCTCCATAGCCCGTTGATACGCCTAGTTGATGTGAGACTATCTTCTCCTTTTTGTCTTCTCCACAACCACCATTCTATTCCACATATAGTGCTATGTCCATGGCTCACGCTCATGTATTGCGTGAAAGTTGAAAAAGTTTGAGATTATTAAAGTATGAAACAATTGCTTGGCTTGCCATTGTGGTTGTGCATGATTAAATACTTTGTGTGATGAAGATGGAGCAACAGCCAGACTATATGATTTTGTAGGGATAACTTTCTTTGGCCATGTTATTTTGAGAAGACATGATTACTTTGATTAGTATGCTTGAAGTATCACCATTTCTTATGTCAATATGAACTTTTATTTTGAATCATTTGGATCTGAACATTCATGCCCCAATAAAGAAAATTATATTGAGAATTATGCTAGGTAGTACTCCACATCAAAAATTCTGTTTTTATCATTTATCTACTCGAGGACGAGCAGGAATTAAGCTTGGGGATGCTTGATACGTCTCCAACGTATCTATAACTTTTGGTTGTTCCATGCTATTATATTACCCCTTTTGGATATTTATGGGTTTTATTTTACATATTTATATCATTTTATGGTCTAACCTATTAACCGGAGGCCCAGCCCGTATTGCTGTTTTATTGCCTGTTTCAGTATTTCGAAGAAAAGGAATATCAAATGGAGTCCAAACGGAATGAAACCTTCGGCAGCGTGATTTTTTGGAAGATTATGACCCAGGAGACTTGGAGTGCAAGCCAGGGGATCATCGAGGGAGCCACGAGACAGGGGGGTGCGTCCACCCCCCTAGGCGCGCCCTACCCTCTCGTGGGACCCTCGAGGCTCCCCCGACCGACTTCTTTCGCCTATATAAGCCTACGTACCCTAAAAACATCGATGATCAAGATAGATCGGGAGTTCCGCCACCGCAAGCCTCTCTAGCCACAAAAAACCTCTCGGGAGCCCGTTCTGGCACCCTGCCGGAGGGGGAACCCACCACCGGTGGCCATCTTCATCACCCCGGCGCTATCCATGACGAGGAGGGAGTAGTTCACCCTCGGGCTGAGGGTATGTACCAGTAGCTATGTGTTTGATCTCTCTCTCTCGTGTTCTCTCTATGGCACGATCTTGATGTATCGCGAGCTTTGCTATTATAGTTGGATCTTATGATGTTTCTCCCGCTCTACTCTCTTGTAATGAATTGAGTTTTCCCTTTGAAGTTGTCTTATCGGATTGAGTCTTTAAGGATTTGAGAACACTTGATGTATGTCTTGCCGTGTTTATCTGTGGTGACAATGGGATATCACGTGCCACTTGATGTATGTTTTGGTGATCAACTTGTGGGTTCCGCTCATGAACCTATGCATAGGGGTTGGCACACGTTTTTGTCTTGACTCTCCGGTAGAGACTTTGGGGCACTCTTTAAAGTACTTTGTGTTGGTTGAATAGATGAATCTGAGATTGTGTGATGCATATCGTATAATCATGCCCACGGATACTTGAGGTGACAATGGAGTATCTAGGTGACATTAGGGTTTTGGTTGATTTGTGTCTTAAGGTGTTATTCTAGTACGAACTCTTGAATAGATTGATCCGAAAGAATAACTTTGAGGTGGTTTCGTACCCTACCATAATCTCTTCATTTGTTCTCCGCTATTAGTGGCTTTGGAGTGACTCTTTGTTGCATATTGAGGGATTGTTATATGATCTATCTATGTTATTATTGTTGAGAGAACTTGCACTAGTGAAAGTATGAACCCTAGGCCTTGTTTCCTATCATTGCAATACCATTTACGCTCACTTTTATCATTACTTACCTTGCTGTTTTTATATTTTCAGATTACAAAAACCCATATCTACCATCCATATTGCACTTGTATCACCATTTCTTCGCTGAACTAGTGCACCTATACAATTTACCATTGTATTGGGTGTGTTGGGGACACAAGAGACTCTTTGTTATTTGGTTGCAGGGTTGTTTGAGAGAGACCATCTTCATCCTACGCCTCCTACGGATTGATAAACCTTAGGTCATCCACTTGAGGGAAATTTGCTACTGTCCTACAAACCTGTGCACTTGTAGGCCCAACAACGTCTACAAGAAGAAGGTTGTGTAGTAGACATCACAGAGGTGGTTGGAATGGGAGGGTGAAGGAGCGACAAGGCGGTGGAGCTCAGTGAAGCTTCGCAAAATCCGGCGAGATCGGATGGAGCTGTAGGGCACGGGAGATCGAGGTTTTTGCAAAAATTGGACAAGCAGGAGTTGGGGAGTATTTATAGGGAGGTGGGCATACGCGAGGGGCAACGAACAGATCGAATCAGGCAGGATTCGATTCGAGGCACCGTGTTCGTGAAAAACACGAAAGAAGAGACACGGGAGGGGGATGACGAGCGGGTCCCGCATGTCAGTGAATGCGAGGGAGAGGCAAATAGATCAGGCTCTCGTGGCGTACCTATTCGGCGCGGGGTGGGCCATGGGCCTGTGAGGGTGCGGGAGAGAGAGAGTGAGGGAGCTGGGCTGCGGGGCTAGTGGGCTTCGACCGAAAAAACAAAACGCTTTTCCGTTTTTTAAAACAGAGAACAAAATAAAGAAAACAAACAAGAAAATAAAGTATAATATAGACATATTATATATCAAAATGTTCAGAAAAAAGAAATTCTAAAACATGAACTATTTTTCAAGTCCAAATAAAATCAACAAAAATTCAAATAAGGCAAACAATGCTACTATTGCAATAAAACTAAACAAAAATCATTTTTAAAATACCAAAATGATTTCAAAATTATTTTCTCCTAATTTTACATTGAAGGGAATCATTTTACCCTTATTTCCATTTATTTATTTTTAGGAGAAAAATAATTTGAATAAAATCAAATAATTCCAAATTTGAAAGGGAGTTTCAAAATACTTTCGAATGACTTTCAATTTGATTCCCTTTAACTTCCAACTCAAATTTCACATAATTGAAGAAGTCATTTTATCTTCTCTCTTGAAAATCATTGAGTTGCATAAAGTTTCAGAATTTGAAATATTTCCAAATCGAATTCAAATCTTTTCAAAAACCTTTTGGATTTCAAATGGAAGAAGTTATGTCATTTTCACTCTAGGGTTTTGTGTTGAAACGAGTTTGAATTCATTGAGATAAAATGCAAGGATGAAATTTTGGGAAAGTCATTTCGTTCCCTCTAATTCAACTTTCAAAAGTTTCAAATTTCACTCACTTTCAGTCAATCAATCAAACAAATAATCCTAATAATTTATTTAATATAACATTCCAAAATTTAGAATTTTGGGATGTTACAGATGGTGGCGAAGCAGCCCGTCTCCCACTAGGCTCTCAGGTCCTAGATGATCATGCTCACCACTCCAGCCGAATGTCTAGTTTGTATTGCTTCCAATTTGGTTAAATTGCATCTGCTTAGCTTACACATTATACCTTTGAATATGACATGCCTTTCTGTTTTTGGCACATACCATGTTCTTACATCAAACTAATGTTCTTGTGTATCCCTCATCAATCACTTATGATGAGACAGTCAGGCAAGTGGACTACTGTGAGTAAAGATTCTCATTTAAAGAATGCAGCGTTAGCCTCCCGACATGGTTCTCAAGAAACAACAAGGCTAGATGAAGATAGTGAACATAGCTCTGTAGTTGATTACTGCATTTCCCCTACACTAGCATCGCAGGTTCTTGCTCTAACTTGGCAGCGTGATATGTGGTTGCATGTTGCATATGGTGTATATATTGTAATTCTTCCAATCTGGTTAAATTGCATGTGCTATTCTGCTTAGTTTATACATTATACCTATTAATGTGACATGCCTTCCTATTTTAAGTACATAGTACATCTGTCTATTAAGCATGTCCTTACATAAAACTATTGTTTTTTTGTATCCCGCATCAATCAATATGACGAGACACCTTTAGTATATGCAGTGCGATATTAGTTGCATCTTTCATATGATTTATAGCATGCGCTGCTTATAGTTTGTTGAAATGCCATTTATGATGGGACGCTTTTAACTTGGCAGAGTCATATTGGTTGCATATTTCATGTGGTGTCTAGCTTGCATTGCTTCTTATTTGTTGGAATGGTGTAGGACCTTGAGAAGAGGTGTCTAGGGGGGGTGATTAGACACTAAGTACCAAAGTTGCAGTTTTTAAGTTCTTTAAGTTTAAGTGGAGTTTAGGCACAAGTTTAACTTTCACAATACATATCAAGCAAGCATGCAAGAGTATATGGGCAGCGGAAAGTAAAGCATGCAACTTGCAAGAATATAAAGGGAAGGGTTTGGAGGATTCAAACGCAATTGGAGACATGGATGTTTTTGGCATGGTTCCGATAGGTGGTGCTATCGTACATCCACGTTGATGGAGACTTCAACCCACGAAGGGTAACGGTTGCGCAAGTCCATAGAGGGCTCCACCCACGAAGGGTCCACGCAGAAGCAACCTTGTCTATCCCACCATGGCCGTCGCCCACGAAGGACTTGCCTCACTAGCGGTAGATCTTCACGAAGTAGGCGATCTCCTTGCCCTTACAAACTCCTTGGTTCAACTCCACAATCTTGTCGGAAGCTCCCAAGTTACACCTAGCCAATCTAGGAGACACCACTCTCCAAGAAGTAACAAATGGTGCGTTGATGATGAACTCCTTGCTCTTGTGCTTCAAATGATAGTCTCCCCAACACTCAACTCTCTCTCATAGGTTTTGGATCTGGTGGAAAGAAGATTTGAGTGGAAAGCAACTTGGGGAAGGCTAGAGATCAAGATTCATATGGTAGGAATGGAATATCTTGGCCTCAACACATGAGTAGGTAGTTCTCTCTCAGAAAATGTATGCTGGAAGTGTAGGTTCAGTCTGATGGCTCTCTCCACGAATGAAGAGGAGGTGGAGGGGTATATATAGCCTCCACACAAAATATAATCGTTACACACAATCTACCAAACTCGGTGGGACCGAATCGTTAAACTCGGTTAGACCAATTTAGCAAATAATGTGACCGTTAGGGTTTTCGGTGGGACCGAAATGCAACTCGATAAGACCGATAGGTTAGGGCATAACGTAATCTCGGTAAGACCAATTACACAAACTCGGTGAGACCGATTTTGGTAATAAGCTTTCCAAAGAGTTGGTCAGGAAAACTCGGTTTGACCGATTACACAAACTCGGTGGGACCGATTTTGGTAATGAGTCAACCAGAAAGTTTGCATTGTAATCTCGGTAGTACCGATTGCTCAAACTCGGTGAAACCGATTTTGGTAATGGACATACATAGAGAGATTACAATCCCATCTCGGTGAGACCGAGATCCCTATCGGTAGAACCGATTTTCTTAGGGTTTGTGGCAGTGGCTAAGACATCTGAAATCGGTGGCGCCGGATAGAAAGAATCGCTGTGACCGATTTTGGCTTTAGGTTTAGGTCATTTGTGGAAGTGGGAAAGTAGTTGAGGGTTTTGGAGCATATCACTAAGCACATGAAGCAAGAGGCTCATTAAGCAACACCTCATCCCTCCTTGATAGTATTGGCTTTTCCTATAGACTCAATTTGTATCTTGGACCACTAAAATATAAAATGAAGAGTCTTGGGCTTGAAGCTTGAGTCAATCCTTTGTCCTTAGCATCTTGAGGGAGTTCCCACATCCTTTAGTCCATGCCACTCCATTGTTGAACTTATCTGAAACATACTAGATAAAAGTGTTAGTCCAACAAGAGATATGTTGACATTAATTACCAAAACCACCTAGGGAGCACTTGTGCTTTCGATCTCCCCCTTTTTGGTAATTGATGACAACATACATCAAAGCTTTAGATAAAGATATAAAGAGTAGCAAGTAAAGCTTTGGAAAGACATGTAACAAACATAGGCTCCCCCTACATGTATGCAATCATGTGAATATGGAATATAGAAGCATGTGAGAGCATAACCATGATAGAGTAGGCAATGTGTTACATGTATCTTGGCCATATGCATCAGAGCAAGGAATATTAAAGAGAATACCTTCATGCCCATGAGTCCTTCTTGCAAACAGTATGTACATCAGCAAGAATTCCCCATACACATGATTGTGATGCATATACTTACCTTGAAGTCTTGAGTTGGCTTAGGATGAAATGAACCTGCGTAAACAAGGTTAGATAACACAGATACATCTACTAGCCAGAGCAAACAGAAGAAACCACAAGAATACCAAGACTGGGATGACATGTAGAGAGTGAGTACTAAGTACCACATTGGATTAGACATGTCCCCAAGAGTAAAGATATGCAATGAATTTAAATGATTTCTTTCCCTTAGATGTCTTGCTCTCCCCCTGAATCTAGCATGGGATACTGGGAGAAGATAGGGAATAGAAAATCAGAGCTGAAAGATATGAATGATGATCAGAGCTAATGTATGCTAATGCAAATAAGCACAACAGATCATATGAACATGTCTCTCCCCTCAAGAAGACATGTGGGCATCTCTCCTCTTGAACACCAAGCATCTGGGATCCTTGAGAAATACTTTCTACTTAAGTATTCTCTCCCCCCCCCCTTAAGAAGGTGATATACTCTTTCTTTGATGTGATCTCTCTCTAAGTGATAAGCTTTGATGTGATCTCTCTCTCCCCCTTTGACATCAATTTCCAAGAAGGGCTTCCTGGAATTTGTCGAATGCGTTTGGTCCTTGAGTCACAGCACAAAGCAATGATAAAAATGTGATGCTTGTAGAGGACAAGATTCATTGAGTGGAGCTGGATCAGAAGAAACATAGAATAAGTGGCGAACTATTTTTCCTGATGTGAAATCGGTGGCACCGAGTGGTATGTTTCGGTTGTACCGAAAGGTTTTGGTTGGACCGAAAACAACAAATCGGTGAAACCGAGTTCATCACAAAGAAAACACTTGTCACCTCGGCTCACTAGACTAGTAAGATCTCACAAAGATTTGCAATGAATTTACTGAAAGATATGCAAGGAATTGGAATGCAAAAAAATGCAGAGCAAACAGAAAGAAAATCTAGATGAAGTTTTTTTTTGAAAGGGGAAACAAATATGCATGAGACAAATGCAAAAACACAGAAAAGAACACTAGAGAACTTCATCTAGAGATGGTCGGCGACAAAGTCACCTATGTTAGAGTATATTGACTTAGGAGTCAAGTGAGATCACTTGATCATAGGTCATACTCATTGTTTAAGCTCAAAATGGCGTTGCCATTTTTCGTTTAAGCATCTTGATGTATTCACATCTTGTCGAGTTGCTTTAGCTCATGACTTGGAGTAAAGCTTCTCTAAGATGGAATAACATACCTTGGTTGGTGGTGTTGTCCATGTAGTTGAACTTGTGTGGGTTGCTCAAGGTTGATGTAGCTCATCAAGAATTTGGAGCACCACTTGGAATTTGATTCCATCTACCTACATGGGTTAGTTCTTGCAAGGAAGATCACTTGTGTATCCAAAAATGACAATCATGAAGTTCAACATAGAGTTTGTCAAGGGATATGCTTGAGTGGTTTTTGTGCTTCCTTGTCTTCAACCACCATAGTGTAGAGACTTGGTGATGTAGAGATTGCTCAAGATGTGAGTAGATTTCCATCTCATGGAATTTGATAACCAAGTACCTACATGGTTTAGATAACATGCAAGATGCAAATATATCCAAGACATAAGATTTTCATCATAAGAGAAATATCAAGTAGTCATAAGTTCATGTCTTGCATGTATCCAATGGAGTTTCTACTCCAAGTTTGAGGCATCAATGATGTTCAATTCTCCTCTTAACCTGCAAAACACTTTCTCATCAAGAGGTTTAGTAAATATATCCGCTAATTGCTTTTTGGTGCGAACATGCTTAAGATCAATGTCACCCTTAGCAACATGATCTCGAATGAAATGATGACGAACTTCAATATGCTTAGTTCGAGAATGTTGCACAGGATTATGACCAATTTTGATAGCACTTTCATTGTCACAAAGCAATGGAACATGTCTCACATATATCACATAATCTTTAAGAGTTTGGGTCATCCAAAGTAATTGAGCACAACATGAACCAGCGGCAATATATTCCGCTTCGGCGGTGGATAAGGATACCGAGTTTTGTTTCTTAGAGGACCAAGACACAAGAGATCTACCAAGAAATTGACAAGTACCCGAAGTGGACTTTCTATCAACCTTGTCTCCGGCATAGTCCGAGTCGGAATAGCCAACAAGATCGAAAGAGGCCCTCTTAGGATACCAAATGCCAAAATTTGGTGTATGGATTAAGTATCTCACTATCCTTTTCACGGCCTTAAGATGATATTCTTTATGAGCAGCTTGATATCGTGCACACATGCGCACACTTAGCATGATGTGGGGACGTGAAGCACATAGATATAACAATGAACCAATCATAGAGCGATAAACCTTTTGATCAACCGGTTCACTATCTTTGGTCAAATCAATATGTCCACTAGTAGGCATGGGTGTAGACATACCTTTGCATTCTTGCATATTGAACTTCTTGGATAAGTCCTTGGTGTACTTCGTTTGAGAAACAAAGGTACCTTCCTTAGTTTGCTTGATTTGCAACCCAAGAAAGAATTTGAGTTCACTCATCATAGACATCTCAAACTTCTCCGACATTAGCTTCCCAAATTTTTCACTAAAATGACGGTTAGTTGAACCAAATATAATATCATCAACATAGATTTGGCACACAAATAGTTCTCCATTAACCCTTTTTGTAAAAAGTGTGGAATCAATTTTCCCAATTTCAAAGCCTTTTTCAATAAGGAACTTGGTCAAGCATTTATACCATGCTCTAGGAGCTTGTTTAAGACCATAAAGAGCTTTGTGAAGTTTGTAAACATGATTGGGTTTCTTAGGATTGACAAAGCCGGGAGGTTACTTAACATAAACTTTCTCCTCTATTTCACCGTTTAGAAAAGCACTTTTAATGTCCATTTGGTACAAGGTGATATCATGATGATTAGCATAGGCAAGTAAGATGCGAATGGACTCAAGTCTAGCAACGGGAGCATAAGTCTCACCATAGTCCATACCTTTGACTTGTGTGTAGCCTTGGGCGACGAGACGTGCTTTGTTGCAAACTACTTGTCCATCTTCATCTTGCTTGTTGCGAAACACCCATTTGGTACCGATGATGTTGTGGTTGTTGTCGGGCTTCTCAACCAATGTCCAAACTTGGTTCCTCTCAAAGTTATGTAGCTCTTCATGCATAGCATTTATCCAATCTGGATCTTCCAATGCTTCTTCAACCTTCATAGGTTCAATGCTAGAGATGAAAGAATAGTTTTCACAAAAGTTAGCTAAACGAGTTTTAGAACGAGTGATTCTCCTGGTTTGAATGTCATTGTAGATTTGCTCGACGGGATGATCTTTAGCAATTCTTGCTCGAACTCGTGAAAGCTTTTGCTTGGGTCTTCGTTGAACATATTCTTCATCTTGTTCTTCTTCTTGGCCTTCTTCATTGTTGGCGTTGTCGTTCTCTTGTAGTGGTGGAGAAGGAGGTTGTTGACGTTCATCTTGATGCACTTCCTCGTTTTCTTCATCTTGGTGTATCCCACTTGTGGATGCTTCCGTATCAACTCTTGGTTCACCTTGTCGTGAAGTAGAAGCTTCCACTTGGATGGACGAGGTACTCTACTTCACCTCCGTTGGACGAACCTTACCAATAGCCAAGTCTTGGATTGCTTCCGAAGGATCTTTGTCTCCTACATCAATTGGCAATTGCTCTACTTGCGAGCCGTTAGATTCATCAAACTTCACATCTACCGTCTCTTCAACCTTTCGGGTGAAATTGTTGTAGACACCTTAAGTGTGAGAGTTTGAGCCATAACCTAGTAGGAAACCTTCATGAGACTTAGGAGCAAATTTAGAACGACGATGCTTATCAAGAATGTAGCACTTTGAGCCGAATACTCGAAAGTAT
>NC_041381.1:264709687-264724158 GCF_002162155.2 Triticum dicoccoides | reverse complement strand
GTCTTGCCGAGTAGCTTGTGAAGATACAAGCGATTTGTTGCATGACAAGCTGTCTCAACCGCTTCTGCCCAAAAGTGCTTCGGTGTCTTGTACTCATCAAGCATCATTCTCACCATTTCGATGAGCGTCCGGTTCTTCCTCTCAACAACTCCGTTTTGTTGAGGTGTGTACGTAGCCGAGAACTCGTGTGAAATCCCTTCTTCGTCAAGAAAGGTGTCCACATTTGTGTTCTTGAACTCCGTTCCGTTGTCGCTGTGAACCTTCTTGATCTTCACTCCAAATTGATTTTGGGCCTTCCTAGCGAAGTTTTTGAAGATCTTTTGGACCTGCGATTTATCATCGAGAAAGAACACCCATGCAAATCTTGAAAAATCATCAACTATAACTAGACCAAAAGAATTTCCACCGAGACTCTTGTAAGAGTTGGGACGAAAAAGATCCATGTGAAGTAGCTCGAGTGGCCTCCTTCTGGTCATGATGTTCTTCATGGGATGCCTTCCTCCAACCTATTTACCTGCTTGACAAGCACTGCAAAGTCTATCCTTATCAAATATGACATCGTTAACTCCAAGGATATGGTTTCCTTTAATAAGCTTGTCAAGGTTTCGCATACCAACATGACCTAGTCGTCTATGCCATAACCAACCTTTTGAGGATTTAGCAATGAAGCAAGTTTTAGGTTGAGCCTTTTTAGTGAAATCAACAATGTATAGATCACCTTTACGCACACCGGTAAAGACCATTTTATGATTGTCTCGACGAAACACTTGGCAATCTACTTTAGTAAATAGGACATTGAAACCGAAATCGGCAAGTCTAGATACTGAAAGTAAGTTGTATCCAAGAGATTCAACGAGCATGACATTTTGTATGGAGCTATCATGTGATATGGCTACCTTACTGAGGCCAACCACCTTACCCTTTGAGTTGTCACCGAAAGTGACATACTTTCGAGGACTATCATTATCAGCAAGCTCATGAAACATGTCTTTCTCTCCGGTCATGTGATCGGTACATCCACTATCAAGAACCCATTCCTTTCCTCCTGACATATATCCTCGAAGATTTGCCATAAGACCAAAATGTCTCATTGCATCATCAAGATCGAAGTCACTATCATCATCCTCATCATAGTATCCATGTTCAACATCATCATGTGGTGGATCAAATCCTAGAGAGGGTGATTTGTTAGAGTGAGTTTGACAATGATCTTGCTTATGAATTTTTATAGCTTCGGAAATAATATCACTAATAATTCCAACATCTCCTTTGGCACGCATAAGGTTTGTAAGCTCAAATAGACGATCACCAAACATAGGATCACTAGTATTCATCTTACTCAAGGCAATAGACTTATGGAGAATTTCATCAAGATTTTTCAAGGAATAGTCTAGAAATCGTTCCTCAAGAAATTTCCATATAGTGTAGGCACACTTAAGAGTAGGCAAGCATCCAATCAAGTTTCTAGGCAATCCTCTAATGATAAGTTCGGCAGTTCTAAGATTCCTAATCATATTAATTAACTCATCATGTGTAGGATGCATAGGATCAACATAAGGTGCACAAGGGCTAGCAATGTACTTGTTCAAATGATATTGATTGAAAATTACAAGCATCTCATTTTTCCACTCATGAAAATACTCTCCATCAAGAATAGGCACTCTATGTCTAAGACTCCCCAAAGTAGACTCATTCATCTTCCTCCAATGGTGTTTGAACCAAAGCAATGGAGACCAATGCTCCGATACCACTTGTAGGATCTTGAGAAGAGGTGTCTAGAGGGGGGTGATTAGACACTAAGTACCAAAGTTGCAGTTTTTAAGTTCTTTAAGTATAAGTGGAGTTTAGGCACAAGTTTAACTTTCACAATACATATCAAGCAAGCATGCAAGAGTATATGGGCAGCGGAAAGTAAAGCATGCAACTTGCAAGAATGTAAAGGGAAGGGTTTGGAGGATTCAAACGCAATTGGAGACACAGATGTTTTTGGCGTGGTTCCGATAGGTGGTGCTATCGTACATCCACGTTGATGGAGACTTCAACCCACGAAGGGTAACGGTTGCGCGAGTCCACGGAGGGCTCCACCCACGAAGGGTCCACGAAGAAGCAACCTTGTCTATCCCACCATGGTCGTCGCCCACGAAGGACTTGCCTCACTAGCGGTAGATCTTCACGAAGTAGGCGATCTCCTTGCCCTTACAAAATCCTTGGTTCAACTCCACAATCTTGTCGGAGGCTCCCAAGTGACACCTAGCCAATCTAGGAGACACCACTCTCCAAGAAGTAACAAATGGTGCGTTGATGATGAACTCCTTGCTCTTGTGCTTCAAATGATAGTCTCCCCAACACTCAACTCTCTCTCATAGGTTTTGGATCTGGTGGAAAGAAGATTTGAGTGGAAAGCAACTTGGGGAAGGCTAGAGATCAAGATTCATATGGTAGGAATGGAATATCTTGGCCTCAACACATGAGTAGGTAGTTCTCTCTCAGAAAATGTATGCTGGAAGTGTAGGTTCAGTCTGATGGCTCTCTCCACGAATGAAGAGGAGGTGGAGGGGTATATATAGCCTCCACACAAAATCTATCCATTACACACAATCTACGAAACTCGGTGGGACTGAATCGTTAAACTCGGTCAGACCGATTTAGCAAATAATGTGACCGTTAGGGTTTTCGGTGGGACCGAAATGCAACTCGGTAAGACCTATATGGTTAGGGTTAGGGCATAACGTAATCTCGGTAAGACCGATTACACAAACTCGGCGAGACCGATTTTGGTAATAAGCTTTCCAGAGAGTTGGTCAGGCGAACTCGGTTTGACCGATTACACAAACTCGGTGGGACCGATTTTGGTAATGAGTCAACCAGAAAGTTTGCATTGTAATCTCGGTAGTACCGATTGCTCAAACTCGGTGAAACCGATTTTGGTAATGGACATACACAGAGAGATTACAATCCCATCTCGGTGAGACCGAGATCCCTATCGGTAGAACCGATTTGCTTAGGGTTTGTGGCAATGGCTAAGACATCTGAAATCGGTGGCGCCGGATAGAAAGAATCGTTGTGACCGATTTTGGCTTTAGGTTTAGGTCATTTGTGGAAGTGGGAAAGTAGTTGAGGGTTTTGGAGCATATCACTAAGCACATGAAGCAAGAGGCTCATTAAGCAACACCTCATCCCTCCTTGATAGTATTGGCTTTTCCTGTAGACTCAATGTGATCTTGGACCACTAACATATAAAACGAAGAGTCTTGGGCTTGAAGCTTGAGCCAATCCTTTGTCCTTAGCATCTTGAGGGAGTTCCCACATCCTTTAGTCCATGCCACTCCATTGTTGAACTTATCTGAAACATACTAGATAAAAGTGTTAGTCCAACAAGAGATATGTTGACATTAATTACCAAAACCACCTAGGGAGCACTTGTGCTTTCAAATGGTTTCTGTTTAGTTTACAAAAACAGTTGTGAATATGCCATCCCGTCCTGTTTTTCGTACATATTCCATCTTGGTATCATGTGTTTTCCTTACATCAAAGTAGTGATTGTCAGTATCATGCATGGATGAGTTCTGAAGAGAGAATTTTATTGCTTTTTCTTGTTGGTTTTACTTGACAATTCAAAATAAATAAAGCAGAAGGAAGTTAGTAAGGCAGCGGATAAAGGTGCTCCTTCCAAACGGAGGGCCTCTAGAAGATTCTACTCCTCCATCCCCCCAAGATGATTTGCAAGACAACACATGCATAGACACTCAACGTAGCTGTGTTGATGATGAGCACGTCTCCCCTAGTGCACCATCACAGGTGCTCCCTCTAACTTGGCACTATTATATGTGGTTGCATGTTATGTGATGAGGACATCAATACCATTGTTACACCCACAACCCCTACTGCTATACATACTGGACCAATTACTAGAGCTCGTGCACGCATTTTAAATTACCAGGTACTTTCATTTCTTGGTAATGATTCTAATGTTCATGAGAATATGATGCTGCCTAAATTGGATACATTTGTTTTGCTTACAAATGAACGACCTAGCTTGGAGAAGGATGAACATTGGAGCAAGAACAAGCATGGAGATGATGGCATGCGCAAGGGGAACAAGAACGGAGTTACAAGTGATGATTTTAGGATGTTGAAGCCACTGTAATGAGGGCATGAAGCTTTGGACGAAATATACAAGATGCTACTTCATAGTTTTCGTCCACAGGCTATTCTAGGTTCTGCATCACCTTATTATTGGGCCAGGCCCATGTAATTTCGAAATACTTGATTATGGGCTGTTTTTAGAGCCCGCATGTGTGGGGAAACAAGAGTTGGGGTTGGTTTCGGACCCCTCCCTCAAGGGCCACGAAATCCCCCCCCCCTCTTCCTCCATATATACAGCCCTTAGGGCGTCGTTTAGACTTTGGGTTTTGTTTAGACTAAAAGTTCGCCATAGCTGCAACTTCGCGTACTCCGTTTGTGTTCAACGACCAGACAAAGGCATCACAGAACCCCACCTTCATTAACAAAGCTTTCCTCTGTTATTTGCAATATCCAGATTGCAATCTTAGTTTCTTGCTTGTTCTTCGTTTGCTTGCAGGAAATAGACCTTCATGGTCAGGTTGATCGTACTCCGGCGTGGTCAATAACCTCTTGGAGTTGGTTTAGCGATTGCTGAGGCGCGACGTCCTTGCATGTTCGTAGTCGGATTATCAAAGTCGACTTCCACCAAAACGATAGCCACCATCTCATCGAAAGATGGGACACCTTTGCCTCTATCAAGTGGTATCAGGTTTCCAGGTTGCTCGGTGAAATTTTATAGTTTTTCGTAGTTTAGATCGAGTCTGTTATTGTACCTACAGTCCACGAAAAAAGCCACAAAAAATATTAGGGTTATAGTTCATCATATCCGAACCAATCTGAGCCTTTGCATAATCTATTTAGTGTTTTTGCATTGTCGAATTTGCAGTTGCATCATCGTGTCTAGTTGCTAGTCTTAGCGTCTAGTCCTTTAGAGTTTCGAGTTTTGTCACCGTTTGTCATGTCGCCGCCGCACCATCTTCATAGCTGCCATATACCACCACCGCTGCCATATCCTACCATCGCTGTCGTATACCACCACCGCTGCCATATCCTACCACCGTTGTTGTATACCACCACCGCTGCCATATCCTACCACAGCTGCCATATACCACCACCGCTGCCATATCCTACCACCGCTGCCATATACCACCACAACTGCCATATCCTACCACCGCTGCCATATACCACCATATATCCACCACCAATCCGAGTTCTTTTCATATTAGGTTTGTTTTCGAGATCCATCTATTTTCCGACTCGTGTTTCCTTGCCTGAGTAGGTTTCAAAAAAAAGTTTGGAGACCCCCGAGCAGTTTTTTGGCCAAAATTTTGGCGACCAAAAGTATTTTTTCCCTATCCTCTTTTTAGGTTCCAAGGAGCGTTTTGAGACACTCGCCATAATAGTTATTTTTTATCGCATTTTTTCGTCGTCCCTGCCCTGATTTCCGAAAAAATAGTCAAAAAATTTCGTGCCTATCCTGTTACCTTGACTTGGGAAGAGTTTTGAGACACTCGCCATTATAGTGAATTTTCACAAAAAAAAAGAGGAGAGCGAAAAAAATTCAGAGTGTGATTTCCCCTTGTTTACGTGCTGCGCCGTGATTTTGTTAGTGTTCTAGGCTCGCGACTCTAGCACGGGCTAGCTTAGGACTAGCACAGTACCGTCGTTGAGCATTTATTCAACTTTGCATCTCTGAATTGATTATTGCTGACCCTTTTTGCTACCATATTATAAGCCTTCCCAGCTCCACAGACATCTACGTCGTGTGTTTGACTCTCCCTGGTAATTGCTCTATCCAAGCTTTGAGAGTTTTGACTACAACGGTTGCCGATCACCACATGCTGCTGGGTAATAACTGGTAAGAATTTGAGATTCGCTTGATGGATTTGTGACACCCCACCACCACCATTTTCCAGTAGTCTGTAGGATCATATTCTTGTCTATTTCTATTGCTGCTAACTATGGCAGCACCAGAAGCCGACGAGATTGACTGGGAGAACATTTCAAACAAAGAGCTTCATGATAAGTTTCATCAAATGTTGGGTCAACAGGTGGAAGATGTCATGATGAGGACATCAATACCATTGTTACACCCACAGCCCCTACTGCTATACATACTGGACCAACTACTAGAGCTCATGCACGCCAACTAAATTGCCAGGTACTTTTGTTTCTTGGTAATGATTCTAATTTTCATGAGAATATGATGTTGCCTAAATTGGATACATTTGTTTTGCTTACAAATGAAGGGCCTAACTTGGAGAAGGATGAACATTGGAGCAAGAACAAGCATGGAGATGATGGCATGCGCAAGGGGAACAAGAACGGAGTTAGAAGTGATGATTTTCAGGGCTTCGAAGCCACCATAACGAGTGCATGAAGCCTTGGACGAAATATACAAGATGCCACTTCATAAATTTCGTCCAGAGGCTATTCTAGGTGCTGTGTCACCTTTTTGTTGGGCCAGGCCCATGTAATTTCGAAATACATAAGTATAGGCTATTTTTAGAGTCCGTATGTGTGGGGAAACAAGAGATAGGGTTGGTTTAGGACCCCTCCACCAAGGGCCATGAAATTCCCCCCTCTTCCTCCATATATAAAGCCCTTAGGGCACCATTTAGACTTTGGGTTTTGTTTAGATTAAAAGTTTGCCATAGCTGCAACTTCGCGTACTTCGTTTGTGTTCAACAACCAGACAAAGGCGTCACAGAACCCCACCTTCATTAATAAAGCTTTCCACTATTATTCGCAATATCCAGATTGCAATCTTAGTTTCTTGCTTGTTCTTCATTTTCTTGCAGGAAGTAGACCTTTGTGGTCAGGTTGATCGTGCTTCGGCATGGTCAATAATCTCTCGGAGTTGGTTTAGCGATTGCTAAGGCGCGACGTCCTCGCACGTTCATAGTCGGATCGTCAAAGCCGACTTCCACCAAAACGATAGCCACCATCTCATCGAAAGACAGGACACCTTTGCCTCTATCAAGTGGTATCAGATTTTCAGGTTGCTCGGTGAGATTTTACAGTTTTTCGTAGTTTAGATCGAGTCTTTTCTTCATACCTATAGTCCACGAAAAAGAAAAAAAGTAGGGTTAGTTCATCCTATCCGAACCAATCTGAGCATTTGCATAATCTCTTCTGTATTTGCTTTGTTGAATTTGTGGTTGCACCGTCATGTCAAGTTGCTGGTCTTAGCGTCTAGTGCTTTAGAGTTTCGAGTTCTGTTCATAGGTTGTCACGTCGTCGCTGCCATATATCACCACCACATCATCATCATTGCTACTGCCATATACCACCACCGCACCAACTTCATCGCCGATGCCATATACCACCACCACATATTCACCGCCAATCCGAGTCCATATACGCCACCACATATCCTCCGCCATCACGCCAATCCGAGTCCACCTGCAACATATATCCGCCACCAGTCCGAGTTCCACCAGATTCATCGCCGCCGCCAGTCCGAGTTCCACCAGATTCATCTCCGCCACCAGTCCTAGTCCGAGTCCAGTATTTTGTTATTCTGTTTTGGATTTCGAGATCACACCATACTCCGAGTCGTGACAGAGTAGGACTCCTGAACTGTCGTGCTACCCACAGTAGAAAAATAGTTCCAGTTTCAAAAAAAAGTCCGGAAAATTCTGGCTAGGCAGTTTTTAGGCCATTTGTAGACTTTTTTGAAAAAAAATTGTTGCGGTGCAAAAAAAAGAGGAAAAAAGTGCAAAAAAAAGTGAAAAGGGGGAAAAATCAGAGTGTGCTCCTCCCTTGATTACGTGTCGCACCGTGATTTTGTTAGTGTTCTGGGCTCGTGTCTCTAGCACGGTCTAGCCTAGGACCAGCACAGTACCGTCGTTGAGCATTTCTTCAACTTTGCATCTCTGAGTTAATTATTGCTGACCCTTTTTGCTACCATATTATAAGCCTTCCCAGCTCCACATACATCTACATCGTGCGTTTGACTCTCCCTGGTAATCGCTCTATCCAAGCTCTGAGAGTTTTGACTACAACGGTTGCCGATCACCACCTGCTGCTAGGTAAGAACTGGTAAGAACTTGGAATTCGCTTGACGGATTTGTGACACCCCACCACCATCATATTCCAGTAGTCTGTAGGATCATATTCTTGTCTGTATCTATTGCTGCTGACTATGGCAGGAACACAAGCCGACGAGATTGACTGGGAGAACATGACGAACAAGGAGCTTCATGATAAGTTTCATCAAATGTTGGGTCAACAGGTGGAAGACATGATGGTCAGCTTTGGAAAGGCAATGGAGAAGATGGATGACATCGAGAAGTCAATTGACACCAAGTTGGACACCAGGTTTGATGAATTACTCAAACGTCTCCCACAACCAGCTCTACACCGTGATACAGTAGGGCGAGCACAGCGTGTTCCTATTGAGCCAGGACAAAATTCTGGTGCCGCTGCTATAGCTGTTGGTGCTTCTGTAGCTCCTGCTGCTACTGCAGAGGTGGAGGACTATTACAAGGATGAGGTTGATCAAAATCAGAACTACATGCAACCACCAACACCACCACCAGCAGTTCGACCTCAGGTATATATTCGCGATGGTAGGCCTGCACAACCACCTCAGTTACGAGATAATGGCCATATTCCTAAACTGAAATTGAATATTCCACCATTTGATGGTAGATATGTTCCTGATATATATCTTACTTGGGAGTTAGAAACTGAGCAATGTTTTACATGTTTACAATATCCCGAGGAGAGATGGGTTGCTGCTGCTATTTGTGCTTTCACAAGTTTTGCATGTGTATGGTGGTCTGAACATTGTAGATTATATCCTATTCCAACTACTTGGGCTGCTTTAAAAACTGTTATGCGTACTCGTTGGGTTCCACCATATTATCAACGTGAATTGCTTCAAAAATTGCAGCGTTTAAGACAAGGCAAAACTTCTATAGAAGAATATTATCAGGAACTACAAACTGGCATGATTAGATGTGGTATTGTTGAGGAGAATGAAGCTGTGCTTGCAAGTTTTATGGGTGGATTAAATAGAGAGATTCAGACCAATCTAGAGTATAAGGAGTATAGAAATATCACTCGTTTATTCCATCTTGCTTGTAAAGTTGAACGTGAAGTGCAGGATCGACAACCATTGGCGCAAACTAACTTTTCTGCAGGCCGACCTTCATCCTGGACGACGCGTGCATCTTCTACCTCAACTGCACCAGCACCTCCATCAGGTGCCACCTCCAGCCGTGATACAAGAAAGCAGGCACAACCCCCATTATCTGCCAAGAGCGCACATGTTGGGCCTGCACAGAGTTCTTCTTCTTCCATGGCATCAACAGGGCACATGAGTGATATTATTTGTCGTCATTGTAAGGGAGGAGGTCATTATACGAGAGAATGCAAATCTCAGCGTGTGATGATTGCTACTGAGGACAGTGGGTATGAGTCCGCTAGTGACTATGATGAGGAGAGTTTGGCTCTTATTACATGCGAAGAACATGGTGGAGATGATTCTGATCATGAGACGCAATACATGGCTCCTGAAGGTGCTGACAGGTATGAATGTTTAGTTGCTCAATGTTTTTTGAGTGTGCAGGTCACACAAGCTGAGCAAAATCAGAGGCACAATTTGTTCCATACAAAGGGAGTTGTGAAGGAACGTTCTGTGCACGTCATCATAAACGGAGGGAGCTGCAACAACTTGGCTAGCATGGAGATGGTGGAGAAGTTATCTCTCACCACAAGACCACATCCACATCCTTACTACATCCAATGGTTCAACAACAGTGGCAAGGTTAAGGTAACACGTACTGTTCGTGTGCATTTTAGTATCTCTACATATGCTGATTATGTTGATTGTGATGTGGTACCTATGCAAGCATGTTCCTTATTACTTGGTCGACCATGGCAATTTGATAAAAATTATGTACACCATGGCAGAAACAATCAGTATACTCTTGTTCATAAGGATAAAAAAATTACTTTGCTTCCTATGACTCCTGATTCCATTTTGAAAGATGATATTAATAGAGCTAATAAAGCAAAACAGGACAAAAATAAGAGTGAAAATCAGATTGTGGCAAAAGAATTTGAGCAACAAATGAAGCCTAATAGTAAACCATGTAGTGTTGATTCTGAAATTAAACTGAAAAGTGCATGTTTACTTGCCACTATATCTGATATTGATGAGCTAGATTTCAGCAAATCTGTTTGCTATGCTTTTGTGTGCAAAGAGGCATTATTTTCATTCGAGGACGTGCCTTCCTCTTTGCCTCCTGCTGTCACTAACATTTTGCAGGAGTTCGCTGACGTCTTTCCACAAGACGTGCCACCGGGATTACCTCCCATTCGAGGGATTGAGCATCAGATTGACTTAATTCCCGGTGCATCATTACCCAACCGTGCACCATACCGTACCAATCCAGAGGAGACAAAGGAGATTATGTGTCAAGTACATGAGCTGCTCGACAAAGGTTATATACGCAAATCCCTTAGTCCTTGTGTTGTTCCTATTATTCTAGTGCCAAAAAAGGATGGTACATCACGTATGTGTGTTCATTGTAGAGGCATTAATAATATTACTATTCATTATCGTCATCCTATTCCTAGGCTAGATGATATGCTTGATGAATTGAGTGGCTCTACAATATTCTCCAAAGTTGATTTGCGTAGTGGATACCATCAAATTCGTATTGGGAGATGAATGGAAAACAACATTTAAAACTAAGTTTGGATTATATGAGTGGTTAGTCATGCCTTTTGGGTTGACTAATGCACCTAGTACTTTCATGAGATTAATGAACGAAGTTTTGCGTGATTTCATTGGACAATTTGTTGTAGTTTACTTTGATGACATATTGATTTATAACAGATCTTTGGAAGAACATTCGGAACGTTTACGTGCTGTTTTTACTGCTCTACGTGATGCACGTTTGTTTGGTAACCTTGGGAAGTGCACCTTTTGCACCGACGGAGTATCTTTTCTTGGCTATGTTGTTACTCCACAGGGAATTGAAGTTGACAAAGCCAAGATTGAATCTATTGAGAGTTGGCCGCATCCCAAAACGGTCACACAACTGAGGAGTTTTCTTGGCCTCGCTGGATTCTATAGGCGTTTTGTGAGAGATTTAAGCACCATTGCTGCACCTCTCAATGAGCTTACAAAGAAAGATGTGCCTTTTCTTTGTGGTACCGCACAGGAAGAAGCCTTCATGGTATTGAAAGATAAGTTGACACATGCTCCTTTACTCCAACTTCCTGATTTTAGTAAGACTTTTGAGCTTGAATGTGATGCTAGTGGAATTGGATTAGGAGGTGTGTTATTACAAGATGGCAAACCTGTTACATACTTTCCTAAAAAATTGAGTGGGCCTAGTCTGAATTATTATACTTATGATAAAGAATTTTATGCTCTTGTTCGGACTTTAGAAACATGGCAACATTATTTATGGCCCAAAGAATTTGTTATACACTCTGATCATGAATCTTTGAAACATATTAAAAGTCAAGCTAAACTGAATCGTAGACATGCTAAATGGGTTGAATTCATTGAGACTTTCCCTTATGTCATTAAACACAAGAAGGGAAAGAAAATGTTATTGTTGATGCATTGTCTCGTTGCTATACTACGCTTTCACAACTTGACTTCAAAATATTTGGTTTGGAGACCATCAAAGATCAATATGTGCATGATGCTGATTTTAAAGATGTAATGCAGAATTGTAAAGAAGGAAGAATGTGGAACAAGTTCGTCGATAATGATGGATTTGTGTTCCGTGCTAACAAGCTATGCATTCCAGCTAGCTCCGTTCGTCTTTTGTTGTTGCAGGAGGGGCATGGAGGAGGACTAATGTGACACTTTGGCGTGAAGAAGATGGAGGACGTACTTGCTACACATTTCTTTTGGCCAAAGATGAGACCGGATGTTGAGCGTTTTATTGCTCCCTACATTACATGTCAAAAAGCTAAGTCATGACTCAATCCTCATGGTTTTATATGCCTTTGCCTGTACCTAGTGTTCCTTGGGAGGATATATCTATGGACTTTGTTTTAGGTTCACCTCGAACAAAGAAGGGGAGGGATAGCATATTTGTTGTCGTGGATAGATTCTCGAAAATGGCACACTTTATACCATGTCATAAAAGTGATGATGCTGTTAATGTTGCTGATTTCTTCTTTCATGAAATTATTCGCTTGCATGGTGTGCCAAATTCTATTGTTTCAGATCATGATACTAAATTTCTTAGCCACTTTTGGAGATGTTTATGGGCTAAGTTGGGGACTAAACTGATTTTTAGTACTACTTGTCACCCCCATACTGATGGACAAACTGAAGTAGTCAATAGAACATTGTCTACTATGCTTAGGGCTGTTTTGAAGAATAATAAGAAAATATGGGAGGAATGCTTGCCTCATATTGAATTTTCTTATAATCGTTCATTGAATTCTACTACTAAGATGTGCCCTTTTGAAGTTGTGTATGGTTTCCTACCTCGTGCACCTATTGATTTGTTGCCTCTTCCATCTTCGGAGAAGGTTAATTTTTATGCTAAACAACATGTTGAATTGATTTTAAAAATGCATGAGTTAACAAAGGAAAATATTGAGCGTATGAATGCTAAATATAAACTTGCTGGAGATAAGGGTAGAAAACATGGTGTGTTTGCACCTGGAGATCTTGTTTGGTTGCATTTGCGTAAGGATAGATTTCCTGATTTGTGCAAATCAAAGCTAATGCCACGTGTTGATGGTCCCTTTAAGGTGTTAGAGAAAATAAATGATAATGCATATAAACTTGAGCTGCCTGCAGATTTTGGGGTTAGTCCCACTTTTAACATTGCAGATTTGAAGCCTTATTTGGGTGAGGAAGATGAACTTCCATCGAGGACGACTTCATTTCAAGATGGGGAGGATGATGAGGACAACAATACCACTGTTACACCCACAACCCCTGCTGCTATACATACTGGACCAATTACTGCCTAAATTGGATACATTTGTTTTGCTTACAAATGAAGGGCCTAGCTTGGAGAAGGATGAACATTGGAGCAAGAACAAACATGGAGATGATGGCATGCGCAAGGGGAACAAGAACGGAGTTACAAGTGATGATTTTAGGGCTTCGAAGCCACCATAACGAGTGCATGAAGCCTTGGACGAAATATACAAGATGCCACTTCATAAATTTCGTCTAGAGGCTATTCTAGGTGCTGCGTCACCTTTTTATTGGGCCAGGCCCATGTAATTTTGAAATACATAATTATAGGCTATTTTTAGAGTCCGTATGTGTGGGGAAACAAGAGATAGGTTTGGTTGAGGACCCCTCCACCAAGGGCCACGAAATTCCCCCCTCTTCCTCCATATATACAGCCCTTAGGGCACCATTTAGACTTTGGGTTTTGTTTAGATTAAAAGTTCGCCATACCTGCAACTTCGCATACTTCGTTTGTGTTCAACGACCAGACAAAGGCGTCACAGAACCCCACCTTCATTAATAAAGCTTTCCTCTATTATTCACAATATCCAGATTGCAATCTTAGTTTCTTCCTTGTTCTTCGTTTGCTTGCAAGAAATAGACCTTCGTGGTCAGGTTGATCATGCTCCGGCGTGGTTAATAACCTCTCGGAGTTCGTTTAGCGATTGCTAAGGCACGACGTCCTCGCACGTTCGTAGTCGGATCATCAAAGTCGACTTCCACCAAAATGATAGCCACCATCTCATCGAAAGACGGGACACCTTTGCCTCTATCACGTCATGGCCAGCTTTGGAAAGGCAATGGAGAAGATGGATGACATTGAGAAGACAATCGACACCAAGTTGGACACCAAGTTCGATGAATTACTCAAACGTCTCCCACAACTAGCTCTACACCGTGATACAGTAGGGCGAGCACAGCGTGTTCCTCTTGAGCCAAGACAAAATTCTGGTGCCGTTGCTACTGTTGTTGGTGCTTCTGTAGCTCCTGCTGCTACTGCAGAGGTGGAGGACTATTACGAGGATGAGGTTGATCAAAATAAAAACTACGTGCAGCCACCAGCACCACTACCAGCAGGTCGACCTCAGGTATATATTCTCAACGGTAGGCCTGCACCACCACCTCAGGTACGAGATAATGACCATATTCCAAAACTGAAATTGAATATTCCACCATTTGAGGGTAGATATGTTCCTGATATATATATATATATATATATATATATATATATATATATATATATATATATATATATATATATATATATATATATATATATATATATATATATATATATATAAACTTGGGAGTTAGAAACTGAACAACGTTTTACATGTTTACATTATCCCGAGGAGAGACGGGTTGCTGCTGCTGTTTTGTGACGCCCGGGAAATTAAGCTACAGTGATCCTCTGCTAGTGATGCCACGTCACCTCAATTATAGTTGCTAA